>NW_006933240.1:2602-3614 GCF_000298275.1 Orycteropus afer afer
CAAGCTGGAGTCTAAAAAGAACATGGAACAAGAGATATCATTACAAATGTCAGATGGATCTTGGCTGAAAGCAGAGAATACTGGAAAGATGTTTACCAGTGTTTTATTGACTATGCAAAGGCTTTCAACTATTTGGATCATAACAAAGTACAGATAACATTGTGAAGAATGAAAATTCCAGATTATGTAATTGTACTTACGAGGAACCTGCACATAGACCAGGAAGCAGTCATTAAAGAAGACCAAGGGAATATTGTGTGGTTTAAAATCAGGAAAGATGTGTGTCAGGATTGCATGCTTTCACCGTACTTATTCAATCTGCATGCTGAGCAAACAATCCAAGAAACTGGACTATATGGAGAAGAAAGCAGCATCAGGATTGGAGGAAGATTCATTAACAACTTGAGATATGCAGATGGCACAATCTTGCTTGCTGAATGTGAAGATGACTTGAAGCACTTACTGATGAAGATCAAAGCCTTCAGTATTGATTACACCTCATCATCATGAAAACCAATTTCCTCACAACTGGAAGAATAAGCAGCATCATGATGAATGGAGAACAGATTGCTGTTATCAAAGATTTAATTTTATTTGCATCCACAATCAATGTCAATGGAAGCAGCAGTTAGGAAATCAAATATCATATTGTACTGGGCAAATCTGGGCAAAAGACCTCTTTAAATTGTTAAAATGCAAATAGTCACTTTGAGGTCTAAGTGTGTCTGTCCCAAGCCATAGTATTTTCAATTGCCTCATATGCATACAAAAGCTGGACAGTGAATAAAGAAGACAAAAGAAGAATTGATGCCTTTGAATTATACTGTTGGTGGAGTATTGAATACAGCACGAACAACTAGAAGAATGAACAAATTTATCTTGGAGAAGAACATCATGTTTGGTAAGTGGAGGGTCAGTGAAAAAGAGAAAGACCTTTGATGAGATGGACTGACACAGTAGCAGCCACAATGAGTTTAAGCATAGCAATGATTGTAAGGATAATGCCGGACCC
>NW_006933241.1:0-813 GCF_000298275.1 Orycteropus afer afer
GAAGTGCAGCCAGAATGCTCCTTGGAAGTGAGAATGGACAGACTTCGTCTTACCTACTTTGGTTATGTTATCAGAAGAGACCATTCTCTGGAGAAGGCCATCATGCTTGGTAAAGTGGAGGAGTAACGAAAAAGGGGAAGACCCTCAACAAGGTGAATTGACACAGTGCCTGCACCAATGGGCTCAGGTGTAGCAGGGATCGTAAGGCTGGCACAGGACCGGGCAGTGTTTCGTTCTGTTGTACCTAAGGTCACTACGAGTCGGAGATGACTCAGCAGCACCTAACAATGACAGATATAAAAATCATTAAACGTATGTGTTAAATAAACAACACACATACCTCTCCTATGCCTGACAGAAGCATCAAAAGCAAGCTGTCTGCCTGGCAGCAATCAGCCACTGATTACCCAATAGTGATGATTGTAAGAGGTCTTAGTGATGTCACCTATCAGCCCAACACAATGACGAGGTTGGTACTTCAACAGTACCTCTTCCCATATTTTATTCAACACAGCATTTGTCTTAAAAAACATTCTCTGACTTGCCTCAAAACTGGTAAGCTTAAAGATACATTTCTCCTTTGACCCACGCAGCAACATGAAAGTCGGCATTAATCTAGCTCAGGTTATGCCCGAGGCCTAATGGCACAGTGGTTAAGCACTCAGCTGCTAACCAACAGGCTGACAGTTCAAACTACCAGGTGCTCTATGGGAGAGAGATGTAGCAGTCTGCTTCCGTAAAGATTTACAGCCTTGGAGACCCTATGGGGCATTTCTATTCGACCCTGTAGTAGGGTGGCTATGAGCCAGAACT
>NW_006933241.1:2528-3469 GCF_000298275.1 Orycteropus afer afer
CTATGCTACCAGGAGTCACTACTATACCAAAAGCCGAAATTAATATTAAATTACCCACTTAAAAGATACTGGACATATATCACTCATTTGGCTACAAAACTGATAGTCTTCCCAAGTTCACAATGGACGAACTTGGCAGATTTTCAAGTTGGAATTTGCTATTGATACAAAAACAGAAAACCAAAGTTTAAGAGAAAAAAATTCTGTACTCTTCAGTCCCAGATTATCCACCTCCTGCCCTGTCTGGAAGATACTGATGTATCTTAAATGTCACACTTAGTTGATCAAGTTTTCCTCCTACAAAAGATACTAATCTTCACACACACCTCCAAAGGCTTTACATTCTACTTAGATGAAAAATGATTATTTTACTTTAGATACTAATTGCATTAACTAAGGAACTATTTACACTACATTTGCTTTCCATTTTGTATTTTTTACAAAAGTAAAAGCAAACCAGGTACCTGCAAAAGGAGTTAAAGATAGATTTCAACCAGTACGCAGGAAAACTGAGTTACATTCCTAACTCTGAGGAGGATTCCACCGTATAAAATCTTTAAGGGAGTAAACTTTAAGACAGACTTAGCTACTCTTTACATTAAATTAGGATTGTATATTTCACTTATCTGTACCTCACTGAGGGAGAATATCAATTAGATTATGTAGCATCTTGTATTAAGCATATTTATATTTTATATATACATATGAAACCTTTTGAAGGCCCCAGAGATAGGCTAAAAATGCTAAAAACCATTCAGTAACATGTATCCTACTATTGCTGCCTCAATTGCTCTCAGTGGGAATTTAGCAGCTCAGAAGGTCCCAAGTTTAAATCAAAGTCCAACAATGTACTGGGACAAGATTATTCACCTCAGAAACTATCCTGCAAACAGGAATCGGCTCAGGGAGGAGGAGGGCAGTGTGGAGAGACAGCAAGAGAA
>NW_006933242.1:0-870 GCF_000298275.1 Orycteropus afer afer
CCTTCTGCCTAGTCCGCCATCTTGCCCCGCCTCTCCATAGGGATTTCAGTGACTGATTTTTCAGAAACAGATTGCCAGGGCTCTCTTCAAGGTGCCTCTGCATGGACTCAAGCCTCCCAATCTTTTGGTTAGGAGCTGAGTATGTTAACTGTTTGCACCACCCAGGGACTTCCCATTGTTCCCATATGTCCATCCTTATACCAGTATCACACCATTTTTATTACTGTAGCTTTCTAATACATTTTGAAATCTGGAAGTATGAGTCCTCCTGTTTTGTTGTTATTTTTCAGAATATCCGGTAGCTGCATACATGTAGAAAAGTGATCTCACTAAAAATGGAGAAAAGCAATCCGACAAAATAAATTTAAAAGTAGTTTATTTCATGCAGATCAAGAGAAAAAGGAATGAACTCTAACAGAAATTAAAATTTCAGTATACTTAGCTATATAAACAAGAAAAAAAGTTTAGCATAAAGAAAGTTCATTTTCATTCAGTGAGAAAGCATTGTTATGCAGGCAAATAAATCTTAACCTGAAGCATTAATAAAACATTAACACCTGAAATTCATGTGGTTCACTCTTACCAGCATTCAGCGGTTTTGAAACTAACTCATCATTCTCTTTAAAATTCACTCCACAGCCCTAATTATCATGACTCAAACAGAACCCTAAAGTTAAACTTGAAACCTAATACTGTGGTCATGTATCTCTGTTGAATCATGGGTTACACTACACTAGTACAGTGTAGTAAATTACATAATGTAGCTTTTCTACCCAAAATCTTTTTTTTTTTTTTTTTTAATTGTGATTTGGGTGAAGATTTACAGAGCAAATTCACTTTCCATACAGCAGTTCACATATACTTTGTCTC
>NW_006933242.1:2175-3436 GCF_000298275.1 Orycteropus afer afer
TGGTGTTTTGCAGATTCTACATTATTCTTTAGCGTTGCATAGTATTCCATTGTGTGTATGTACCATAGTTTGGTTATCCATTCTTCAGTGGATGAACATCTGGGTTGTTTCCATCTTTTGGCTATTGTAAATAGTGCTGCGATGAACATGGGTGTGCATATATCTGTTTTTGTTACCCATAAATCTTTTTAAACTCTATGGTGGAATTTGCCATGAGCAGCTGAGTAGCTCCTGATTATTATTAAAGTTATCCACCTGGGGTATTTCTGTTGGGAGCAGTACAAAGTAATTTTCTGGGAAGTTCACTCTCTCTCAGGTGTTTAGAATTCTGATATTATGATTGGTTAGTTTGGCCACTCTGCCAGGCTCAAAAGGAGCCCTCTTATAGGCAGAAGCAATCTCTCACTGCTGGCTGGGAGATGTGAGAGACAGGTGCTGCTGAGAGAGACACTGAGAGACACCTACTGCTGGGGGAGAGACTGAGTGTATTCCTGAACTTGAATTGTAGCCTGTCGCTTCCCTAATAAACCCCATAACCAAAGAAATGAGTTGTGTGTGGCCACTGCAGCAAATTATTGAACCCAGCAGAGAGGTGGTGGGTGCTGCGGGAGGAACGGTTGGTGTCAGGGTTGGTGAAAGGGCTGGAAGGAGGCAGCATGTCTGGCCTCGCAGGAATAGGCCTTGGGCTGCTGATGGTGATTTTGTCTTCCTCTTCTGGGGTTAGAGGAGTCAGGAGATGCGGCCTTCTTGCCCCTTTGGCAACTAGGAATAAATTTAACTCCCAAATACTGGCAAAGCAATCCAAGCTTTACTAATCATCATTTGTGTGGTCTTGTACTGGTTATAGATGTTAAGAAAACTACTGAGAGGTTGTGAACTTTTTATATTTTCATTTTTGTGGTTTGGTGTCCTGTCAGAGGTTGGAGAGAAGAGGATTGCCATGGGATAGCTTCTTCAGTGTTGTCACTGCTTTGAATGCAAACAGCAGACTTCTGTTAACATTTCCTTAATCTTTCTTATGTACGTGTGTTTATGTATGTACATGTATATATTTATTATGCATTTACATATTTAAGAATGGTTACAGGTGAGGAGAGACAACTCAGGGACGCCCAAAGTAGCAGGTGGGAAGAGCAGGAGAAAGGGGATTAAAAGCCAGGAAGCCAGAGAGAAGAGCAATCAGCCAAAGGGATTAGGTGAGGAGAGGAAACTCAGGCCCGCCCAGAGTAGCAGGCCGGAAGAGCAGGAGAAAGGGGATAAA
>NW_006933243.1:0-1632 GCF_000298275.1 Orycteropus afer afer
AAACCAACTTCTAGTCTTGTTGATTTTTTCTGTTGTCTTTCTATTTTTTATTTCACTGATTGCTGCTCAAATCTTTATTTTTCCTTTCTTCTGGTGACTGTAGGCTTTTCTTGCTGTTCTTTTTCTATTTCTTGGAGATGTTGGTTTAAAGTGTTGATTTTGGCTCTTCTTTTTTGATGTGTTCTTTTATTGCTGTAAATTGGTCTCTGATCACTGATTTTGCTGTGTCCCAAAGATTTTTGTGTGTTGTGTTTTCATTCTCGCTTGATTCAAGGAATTTTTTTATTTCATTTTTTATTTCTTCCATTACCAGTCATTCTTAAGGAGGTGGTTGTTCAGTTTCCATGTGTTTGCTCTTTTTCTGTTGATCATTCTATTGTTCATTTCTAATTTTACAGCATTGTGAGCTGAGAAGATGCTTTGCAGTATTTCAGTGTTTTTAAATATATTTGGCTTGCTTTATGGCCTAACATATGGCCTATCATGGAAAATGATCCATATGCATTGGAAAATTATGTATATTGTGCTGTTGTTGGGTGAAGTGCTCTGTAGATGTCTATAAGGTCAAGTTGGTGGGTTGTATTGTTTAGCTTTTTCTGCATCTTAGTTGCATTTCTTTCCAGTTGTTCTAACTGTGATTGAAAGTGGTGTATTAAAGTCTCCTATTATGACTGTGGAGTCATCTGTTTGTCTCTTCATTTCTGCTAAAGTCCCATTTATGTATTTTGGGGTTCTCTCCTTGAGTCCATAGATACTTACTATGGTTATATCTTGTTCAATTGATCCTTTCATCATTATATATGTCCTTCCATGTCTCTTACAGTTTTGTCTTAAAGTCAATTTGATCAGAAATTAGTATTGCCATTCCTGCTCTTTCTTGGTTGCCATTTGCTTGATACATCTTTTTCTAACCTTTGATTTTTAGTTTATCTTTTTCTCCAAGGTATTTCTCTTGTAGACAGCATATTGACGGGTTATGTTTTCTTATCCAGTCTGCAACTCTTCGTCTCTTGAATGGTGCATTTAATCCTTTGATGTTCAGTGTAATTATGGACAAGTATGAATTGGTTGATGTCATCTGTTCATGTTTTTTCATGGTGTTCTGGTTTCTTTGTTTCGTATTATTTTCTGTACTGAGCTCATTTTGTTAATGAATCATGTTTTCATTTCCTTTGTTGCTGTTATTTTAATATTTAATAAATATTTATACTTGTCTCTTTTTTATTGTGATGTGAAGGTTTATCATTTTTCTTTGAGGTTACCCAGTGATTTACAATTTTCTCCACGAGTTTAGAACTTTCCGTTCTATCTTGCAATTGTCATGACTGCCTTACCATTTAGAAGTTCTGTAACTAGACAGTTTCTTCCCTCTTTTGGTTTTTAGTTGTCCTCACTTGCCAATTGATGTCTGTGGTTGCCTGTTTATAATCTTGTAAGCTTATTTTACTTTGGATACTTCCATAGCTGTGTTGATTTCTGGGTTATATCATCTTGTGTATGAATTGTCAGTTGTTGCTTGCTATTATGGGTTCTCTGTTCAAAGGACTCCCTTTAGTATCTCTTGTAAGGTTGGTCTGGTTTTAACACATTCACTTAATTTCTGCTAATGTAGAAATCTCCTAATTTCACTAT
>NW_006933243.1:2077-3368 GCF_000298275.1 Orycteropus afer afer
ATTTTGTTTTGATCTTTTTTTGATTGATCCCTTTCCAAAGAAGTATTCAGGTATTTATCTTCAGTCTCATGAATTTTGTCTTCCATTGATTGTGTTGTACTCCTTTGCTCTTTTAATGTGTTATCTATTTCTGAAAATTTAGTATTCATCTTCTGGATTTTATCTGTAGATTTTGTATAATTTCTAATGTTTCATTTATTTTGTCATTTGTTCTTGTATTTGAGTCCCAGACCCGGTTTGTTTCTGCTACTACCCTCAACAACAGGGCTTCCTCCTATTTGATTTGCTGGTACAAAAAATAATGATGTGTGCTAGAGTTTGAGACGAATAATGTTATCCCCCACCTCCCATTAACAACCTGCTGTCTGCTGACAACACAACTTTACTTTTTCTCTTTTCCAAACTTTCTGTACTGTTATGTTAAAATGAGTAAAAATACTTAATGATTACTTTACATGACAACTTTTCTTTTAAAAAGCTCATTCTACTCTTTATCAAGTTTGAGTTTCATTTTATTCCCATCATTTTGTTGTGGGTCTTTGAACAAATATCCAGATTAGAAAAATATTTTTTGGGACAATATTAGAGGAAAAAAAATTGTTCATAGACTGATCTGAATAAGAAGAGATTGCAGCAATTATAGTTAAGGCATTTATTTGACCTTTAGTCATATGTCTGTGTAAAAATTCAAAAGTATGATAATTATCTCTTAATGATAGCTATTTTCAACTTAGTAAAATACACTGTTAATGATTTGTCAGGATAATTTTTTGAATTATCCAAATCAGGAAATTTTTTTTTTATGACATCAAGTGCTTAGTTGATTGCATTTTTGTTGTTTTGATGAAAGACAGATATAAGTATAAATTATAATTGTTACAGAGATACTGTAAATGAGAAGAAAGAGCTGCAAACATCCATTAATAATTGGAAGGTGGAATTATGAACTATGAGTCTAGGAAAATTAGAAGTTGTAAAAAATGAAATGGAATGCGTACAGATTGATATCCTAGGCATTAAAACCCACTGCAATCTAGTTGATTCTGACTCATAGTGACCCATAGAGCAGAGTAGAACTGCCCCAAAGGGTTTCCCAGGCTATAAATCGTTACAGAATTGACGGAATATCCATTGAGGTGTTTCAACAAATGGATGCTCTGCTGGAGGCATTTACTTGGCTGTGCCAAAAGATTTGCAAGACAGCTGTGTGGCCAACTGACTGGAAGAGATCCATATTTGTACCCATTCCAAAGAAAGGTGATCCCACAGAATGTGGAAATTATCAAACAAT
>NW_006933244.1:0-3244 GCF_000298275.1 Orycteropus afer afer
TATACAGGTGCATAAATGAGTGGATAGGCTGAACTATTAGGCATGTCCATGCAGGTGGAGTGTGCCCAAGATCATATATAGGATTAGCAGACAATGTTTCTACAGGTGTACTTGTATTTCCTGTAAGCCTTCCCAGGTATATAGGAGAGCTGACAAGTGACAAGTTTGAGTCACCACTTGGGCACAGCTATCAACCCAGATGGAGCGAGAAGTTGGGCTTGTGGGCTCAGAACCATAGTTGCAAGGGACATCAAGCTCAACTGGAAAAACATACTACACAAAACATTGTTCTACATCCTACTCTGGCAAGTAGCAACTGGGATCTTAAAAGCTTGCAAGCAGTCATCTAGATGGGCCTCTCCTAATCTACAGAAAAGAAGAATGGAGAAAACCAAAGATGCATGGAAAAATGTAGTCCAAGCAACTGGTACACCAGGCGATCCTCAGCCTATATGACTATGAGACCAGAAGAATCAGATGCCACCCAGCTACCACTGTCACTGTCACTGGAATTGTTGTCTATGTACAAGGTCCAGAACAGAATGAGAGGACAATGTGGAATGAAACTTGAAAAAAAAAAAAAAGGGGGGACCAGGTTTGCTGATCTGATAGAGCCTGATGGAACCACTGAGACTATGGCCCCTAGCTGCCCTTCAGGTCTGGAATTGAACCCACTCCTGTGGCTTCCAGCCAACCAAAAAACAGGCATATGAGCTGAACATTTACATTAGGTAGATACACTCCTTGGAGAGATGAATCATGGAGGAGTAGAAGGGCTGTGGTTACATAGGGAGACAGGTCAGGGTGCAGGATTGCATGGGAGAAAAGGCACAGGAAAGAAGTAATTATGGGGAGAAAGTGCGAGGAGAGCAATTGCCTTGTGGGAAATTGCAATCGATGTCATGAGACATAGTATATGTGAGATGCTGTATAAGTCAACTGCAGAAGGACAAGTACTGTATGAGTCATTACTCATAAAAAGGGAGAAAGATTTAGCCAACAAACTGACCTCAGCACAGAAAAGTATATGGACCAAGGAAACAACAACACAGCAAACAAACACAATAGAATGACAGCAATCAATAATAACTATCACTAATTACACTCAATGTGAATAGACTAAGTGCACCTAACAAGAGAAAGAGAGTGGGGGACTGGATAAGAAAAGAAGACCCATTGATATGCTGCCAAGAAGAGATTCACTTTAGACACAAACATAAAAACAAATTAAGAGTTAAGGGATGGGAAAAAATATACCAAGCCAATGGATACCAAAAAAGAAAAGGAGTGGCAATATTCATTTCTGACAAAACAGACATTAAGGTGAAAAACACCATAAGGGATAAAGAAGGATATTATATGATGCTGACAGCATCAACTGACAAAGAAGATGTTACAATAATAAATATTTATGCACCCAATGAAAGTGCTCAAAAAATACATGAAACAAATAATAACTGCATTAAAAGGGATAATAGACAATGCTCCAACACTAGTAGGAGACTTTAACACACCCATTTCAAAGAACAGTGGGTCAACTAGAAAAAAATTCAGCAAAGATGCAGAAGAACTAAACAATACAAGCAAGCAACTGGATCTCATAGACATATACAAAGCATTTCACCCAACAGAAGTACAATTCACATTCTTCTCCAGTGCACATGGATCCTTCTGCAGAATAGACCATATGTTAGGACATAAAACCAGCCTCAATAAATTCAAAAGCACTGAAATACTACAAAGCATCTTCTCAGACCACAATGCTATAAAATTAGAAATTAATAATAAGAAGAACAAGGAAAAAGCATCAAACATATGGAAGCTGAACAAGTCATTGCTCAAATTACTGGGTAGTGGTTTTTTTTTTTTTTTTTTTTTTTTTTTTCCTTTCAAAACGGAGTCTCGCCAGTGAGCAGCACACTTTTTTCCCTCTGGCATCTAAGGACTTGGAAAACTAGGTAAAACATTTTGAATTAGGAACTTTGATGCTCTGAACAGCTCACTGAATCAGAGTGCACCAAACACAGAAGAGCAGAATTAGAGGAAAGACACAGGGAGATTATTTAGGAAAGAACTACTGGTGGAGGATGTATGGGCACCCAAGAGAGGCCATTGGAAACTTCCCTGGGGCAGTCACTGTCTGCTGGGCAAGGGTGGCTGCCTGAGATTCCCAAGCCAAGAAGAAAGACACCTTATAACAGCATACTAGTGATCACTCCAATATTCCAGTGGGCAATGGCAGACCTGCCTCCAGCAGCTGATTTTGTCAATAATTTTGGTCATCCAGGTGCAGGCAGGCATGGGCATCACTGCTGAGATTCAGGCACATGGCACACTGTTGTGCCAGGAAGGCTAGCTCCCTCCCGTCCCAGTGGGTCACAGGGTGGACTTGGGTCAGACCGGGAGACACTGTGCTTTTCTTTGTCACAGATATCAGGACTGCAGATCACTAGCAGGTACTCCCCCAACTCCAACACATCTGAAATTTAGCACATCTTTGGTGTCGCAGTGGGAAGTATTAGAAACAAACTCCAGAACCAGCCATTAGTGGTCTGGCAGGATTGCGTTAGCACCATGGGTAGACGGAGCAAGGAGAGCAAAGAAACCGCAGCTGAGTTTAGTCTGGGAATTTTGCCTTGGAAGTTTGATGCTGTGGGGCTGTGGAGGCAGGGTCTTTGAGAATGCCTGAAATTGGTAGAAAGTTGCAACACCCTAACAATAGGAATCTTCCCTGAGGTTGGGCCGCGGTCTTGCAAATAAATACGTCATCAATAATAGCCTGCTCAAAGCCCTAGAAACTGACCCTATCAACACCAAGCTTTCCTTCTTCTGCTCCCACCTTCTCCGCCAATAACTTCACTCATTCAGTAGAAGAAACTATATTCAGCCAATTACAATAAAACCTCTTGCTTCGAACACTAAACCCTTTTTATGACAAACAGAACAACATATCCACAGGACACACAGTGATTCCACCATGACAAAGAAAACAGCATAGCAACCCAATACACCTGACTCAATAATAAAATAAAACACATCAGATTCACCTTTTCAAAATATTAAACCATAAAACCAAGACAAAACAAATCAACACATAACCAGCAGCTAGAAACAACCTAAAGAGACAGCGCCCTACAAGATTCCAGGGGCTTAAGAAGAGGTTCAGCTTTAGATTAACCCCAAGAATTCTCTGGACATACACCACGAATGAAAAGGTGTAGATTACATCATCTTTTTTTTCTTT
>NW_006933245.1:0-1269 GCF_000298275.1 Orycteropus afer afer
CCAAGATTATCTTCTGTGTCTGTGTTAATTGGTTTCCCTTTTCTTTGTTGAAGAGGGTCTGTGCAATCCTTCTGCCTAGTCCGCCATCTTGCCCCCGCCCTAAATCAATCTTTTGAAGCAAAAAGAGTGAAGAAAATCAAAGACTCAAGGAAACAATTGGACCAAAGGACCAATGGAGCACGTGAACCTCAGCTTTCACAGTCCTGTTACCAAAAGAATTAGATCGTGGCTAGCTTACACTTGTGACCGTTCTAAAAGGGATCACAATCGGAGGTCCTGGATAGAGTAGGAGAAAAATGTGCAACAAAACGCATTTAAAAAAAACAGGCTACTGGTAGAGATTGGAGGAACTCCTGAGACTCTGGCTCTTAAGATACCCTTCAAGCCTGGAACTGAATGCACCCCTGGAACTCAACTTTCAGCCAAACGATAGACAGGCCTGTGAGATGAACAGTAACACTAGAGAGATAAATATGTCTTCTATCAACCACACAAGATCAAAAGGGCAGTATTTGCCCATTCATAAAGCTCAGAAGACAGGAAGGAGTAGGAAGGAAGGATGAATGGAAATGGTAAACACAGTAAGGAAGTAGGAAGAGTGCTATTACATTGTGGGAATTATAATCAGTGTCACAAACCAAAATGTGTGTGAATTATTCAGTCAAAATCCAATTTGCTCTGTAATCTTTCACCTACCTAAATCACCATAAAAAGCTTTAATAAATATGCAAAACTTACAGTGATTTGAGATTTTTCTGGGCTTGACCTTGAGTAACATCTCTATTATAGATCACTTAATAACACATTTGAAAAAAAAAAATTAAATGTGATTAGGCCCTTTGTGATTAGAATTTTTTAAAGGTCTAGAGCAGAATGGGCAAATTATGATCTATGAACTGGCTGCCTTTTTTTTTTTTTTCATTGTGATTTGGGTGAAAGTTTACAGAGCAAATTCACTTTCCATACAGCAGTTCACATACACTTTGTTTCATTACGTTGACTACAGTTTACCCCAATACAACAGCTCCACTCCCACTTCCTCCTGATAGTTACCTCTTCCCTGTGTCTATCCCTCCATGAACTTCTGCCCCCTGAGCTGTCTCCCTGTGCATTAATAGCCCTTCTTTCTCCCATGATTGTTCTCTCCAAGGAGTGTATCTACCTCGGGTAAATGTTCAACTCACATGCCTGTCGTTTGTTTGACTGGAAGCCACAGGTGTGGGTTCAATTCCAGACCTGAAGGGCGGCTGGGGACCATAGTCTCAGTGG
>NW_006933245.1:3899-4775 GCF_000298275.1 Orycteropus afer afer
TGGTTGTACCATTTTACAGTCCCACCGCAGTGTATGACAGTACTAATGTCTGCATCCTTGCCAACATTTTTTATTTTCTGTCTTGTCGAACTTTGATACTAGTGCTGGCACATGACGGTATCTCATTTTGATTTGCATTTCTCTAATGACTAATGAACGTGAGCATTTCTTCATATGTTTGTTGGCTGCCTGAATAACCTTCTTGGTGAAGTGTCTGTTTATGTCTTCTCATTTTTTAATTGGATTGTTTGTCTTTTTGTTATTGAGGTGTTGGAGTTTTCTATAAATTCTAGAGATAAGTCCCTTGTCAGAAATGTCATTGCCAGATATTTTTCCCATTCTGTAGGTTATCTTTTGATTCTTTTGGAGAAGTCTTTGGAAGAACATAAAAATTTAATTTTTAGAAAGTCCCATTCATCCAGTTTCTCTTCTGCTGTTTGTGCATTTTGGGTTATGCTTGATAGTCTATTTATGCCATAAATTAGGGCCCCTAAATTTGCCCCATTTTTTCCTTAAGGAATTTTATAGTTTTAGGTTTCACATTTAAGTCTTTGATCTATGTGGAGACAGTTTTTGTGTGTGGTGTGAGGTATAGATCTTGTTTGATTTTTCTGTACATGGATACCCAGTTTTGCCAGCACCATTTATTAAACAAACATTCTCTTCCCCATTTAATGGTTTTCAGCCCTTTGTCAAAGATCAGCTGACCATAGGTCGATGAATCTATTTCTGGGTTCTCAATTCTAGTCTGTTGGTCTTTGTGCCTGTCATTATACCAATACCAGGCAGTGTTGACTACTGTGGCTGTATAGTAGGTTTTGAGATCTGGCAGTGTGAGACCTCCTACTTTTTCTTCTTCTTCAATAGTGCTTTGCT
>NW_006933246.1:0-1400 GCF_000298275.1 Orycteropus afer afer
TGGTGTGAGGTACAGATCTTGTTTCATTTTTCTGCAAATAGATATCCAGTTTTGCCAGCACCATTAATTGAACAAACATTCTCTTCCCCATGTAATGGATTTCAGCTCTTTGTTAAAGAACAGCTGACCATAGGTTGATGGATCTATTTCTGGGTTCTTAATTCCATTCCATTGGTCTATGTGTCTGTCATTATATGAATACCAGGCAGTTTTGACTACTGTGGCTGTATCATAGGTGTTAAGATCAAGCAGTGTGAAACTTCCTACTTTGTACTTCTTCTTCAATAGTGCTTTGCTTATCCAAAGTCTCTTTCCTTTCCATGTAAATTTAGTGACTGTTTTTTCCATATCTTTAAAAATGTTGATGACATCTAGATAGGGATTGCATGGACTATATAGATTGCTTTGGGTAGAATTGACATTTACACAATGTTCAATGTTCCTATGCACAAACATGGTATGTTCTTTCATTTATCTAGGTCTCTTATGGTTTCTTGAATTAGTTTTTTTTACAGTTTTCTTTGTATAGGTCTATTGTGTTCCTGGTAAGATTTATTCCCAAGTTTTTTATTTTTTTGGTAGCTATTGTAAATGGTATTGATTTCCTTATTTCTTTTTCAGCAATCTCTTTGCTGGTGTAGAGGAATCCAACTGATATTTGGATGTTGATCTTATATCCTGCCACGATGCTAAATCTCTCAATTAGTTCCAGTAGATTTTTGACTGAGTCTCTTGGGTTTTCTAGGTATAGGATCATATCATCAGCAAATTGGGATAGTTTAACTTCTTCCTTACCAATTTGGATGCCTTTGATTTCCCTTTCTTGCCTTTTTGCCCTAGACAGGAATTCCATTACAATGTTGAATAGAAGTGGTGGTAGAGGGCATCCTTGTCTGGTTCCTTTTCTCGAGAAGAATGGTTTCACTGTCTTTCCATTGAGTATAATGTTGGCTGTTGGTTTTGCATAGATGCCTTTATTATATTGAGGAATATCTCTTCTGTTCCTATTTTGCTAAGAGTTTTGATCAGGAATGGGTATTGGATTTTATCAAATGCCTTTTCTGCATCAATTGATAAGATCATGTGGTTCTTCTCCTTTGTTTATTTATGTGGTGGATGATGTTAATTGTTTTTCTAATGTTGAACCATCCTTGCATACCTGATATGAACCCCACTTGGTCATATTGAATGATTTTCTTGATGTGTTGTTGTAGTCTATTGGCGAGGATTTTGTTGAAGATTTTTGCATCTATATTCATGAGGGAAGTTGGTCTCTAGTTTTCCTTTTGAGTGATGTGTTTGCTTGATTTTGGTATCAAGGTTATGCTTTTTTCATAAAATGAGTTAGGGAGGATTCCATCCTTTTCTATGTTTTGGAAGAGTTTGAGTAGGATTGATAT
>NW_006933246.1:3704-4236 GCF_000298275.1 Orycteropus afer afer
TGGTTTCTTTGTTCCGTATTATTTTCTGTTCTGAGCTCATTATGTTTATGAATTGTGTTATCATTTACTTTGTTGCTGTTGCTTTATTATTTGCTGAATATTTGTGCTTGTCCTGTTTTTTGTTGTGTTCCATATTTTTTTTTCTGTACTGAGCTCATTATGTTTATGAATAGTGTTATCACTTACTTTGTTGCTGTTGTTTTAGTAGTTGTTGAATATTTGTGTTTGTCCTTTTTTTGTTGTTGTGATGTAAAGATTTTTTCATTTTTCTTTGAGGTTACCCTGTGATTTAAAATTTTCTCCCCAAGATTAGAACTGTTCATTCTATCTTGCAAGTCTCTTGAGTTTTTCACCATTTAAAAGTTCTGTAACTACACACTATTTTCCCTCTTTTTGTTTGTAGTTGTCCTCCTTGCTAATTGATGTCTCTGGTTCCCTTTTTACAATCTTGTAAGCTTATTTTACTTTGGATATGTCCATAGCTGTGGTTTCTTGTTTATGTCATCTTATGTATTAATGGTCAGTTGTTATT
>NW_006933247.1:0-3379 GCF_000298275.1 Orycteropus afer afer
CTTCCGAGGAGTGGCTGGTGGGTTTGAACCGCCAGCCGTCTGGTTAGCAGGCAAGTGTCTTAGCCACTATGCTACCAGAGCTCGTATTCCTTAACATAAAAAAGGGCATATATGCAAAACCAACAGCCAACATTATTCTCAATGGAGAGAGACTGAAACCATTCCCTTTTGTGAACAGGAACCAGATGAGAATGTCCTCTATCAGCACTTCTATTCAACATTGTATTGGAAGTCCTAACTAAAAAACACCAAACTCACTGTCATTGAGTCAAGTCTGACTCATAATGACCCCTCCTTGTGTTTCCAAGGTGGTATCAATACAGAAGTAGATTGCCCAATCTTCCTTCCAAGAAGTGGCTGGTGGGTTTGAACCACCAGTCTTCTGGTTAGCAGTTAAATGCCTTAGACACTAGACTACCAGAGCTTCCAGGGCAATAAGACGAGAACGGGAAATCAAAGGCATCCAAATTGGTAAGAAAGAAGTAAAACTATCCTTATTTGCTGATGATATGATCCTATACTTAGAAAATCCAAAAGACTCAGCAAAAAAATCTGGAACTAATTGAGAGATTTAGCATAGTGGCAGGATACAAGATCAACATCCAAATATCAGTTGGATTCCTCTACACCCACAAAGAGATTGCTTAAAAAGAAATAAGGAAATCAATGCCATTTACAATAGCTACCAAAAATAAGATAAAATACTTGGGAATAAATCTTACCAGGGACACAAAATATCTGTACAAAGAAAACTATAAAAGACTACTTCAAGAAACCATAAAAGATCTACATAAAGGGAAGACTATATCATGCTCATGGATAGGAAGACTGAGCATTGTGAAAATGTCAGTTCTACGCAAAGCAATCTATACATTCAAAGCAATCCCAGTACAGATCCTATCAACATTCTTTATGGATATGGAAAAAACAATCACTAACTTTATATGTAAAAGAAAGAGACCTCAGATAAGCAAAGCATTATTGAAGAAGAACAAAGTAGGAGGTCTCACACTCCTGGATCTTAAAAACTACTATACAGTCACAGTAGTCAAAACAGCCTGGTATTGGTACAATGACAGATTCATAGACCAATGGAATAGAATTGAGAACCCAGAAATAGATTCATCGACCTATGGTCAGCTGATCTTTGATAAAGTACCAAAATCCATAAATGGGGAAGAGAATGTCTGTTTAACAAATAGTGCTGGCAAAACTGGATATCCATTTTCAGAAAATGAAACAAGATCCTTACCTCACACCGTACACAAAAACTAACTCCAGATGGATCAAAGACTTAAATGTGAAACCTAAAACTATAAATTTTCTCAAGGAAAAACTAAGGGCAAATTTAGGGGTCCTAATATAAGGCATAAATAGACTATCAAGCATAACCCAAAATGCACAAACAGGAGAAGAGAAACTAGATGAATTGGACTTTCCAAAAATTAAATTTTTATGTGCTTCCAAAGACTTCTCCAAAAGAGAACCCACAGATTGAGGAAAAAATATTTGGCAATGACATATCTGACAAGGGACTTATCTCTAGAATTTACAGAAAACTCCAACACCTCAACAACAAAAAGACAAATAATCCAATTTAAAAATGGGCAGAAGACATGAATAGACACCTCTCCAAAGAGGATATTCAGGCAACCAACAAACATATGAAGAAATGCTCATGATCATTAGCCATTGGAGATATGCAAATCAAAACAACAATGAGATACCATCTTGCCCCAGCACTAGTAGCAAAGTTCAACAAGACAGAAAATACCAAACACTGGCAAGGATGTGGAGATACTGGCACTCTCATACACTGCTGGTGGGACTGTCAAATGATACCATCACTGTGGAAAGCAGTATGGCAATGCCTTAAAAAGTTGGAATTAGAAATACCATTTGAATCAGCAATTCCATTACTAGGTACATATCCTACAGAAGTGTGAGCCAGGACAAGAACAGACATATGCACACTCATGTTCATCGCAGCACTATTCACAATAGCAAAAAGATGGAAACAATCTAGGTGCTCATCAACAGAAGAATGAATATCCAAACTATTGTTGTTGTTGTTAGGTGTCATCAAGTCATCTCTGACTCATAGTAACCCTATGCACAGCAGAATTAAACACTGCCTGGTCTTTTGCCACCCTCATGATCCTTGCTATACCTGAGCCCATCATTGCAGCCACTGTCTATCCATCTCATTGAGGGCCTTCCTCTTCTTCGTTGACCCTCCACTTTACCAAGCATGATATCCCTCTCCAGGGAATGATTCCTTCTGACATGACCAAAGTAGGTGAGATGAAGTCTGGCCATTCTTGCTTTCAAGGAGAATTCTCAGTTCACTTCTTCCAGGACAGATTTGTTAGTCCTTTTAGCAGACCATGGTACTCTTAGCATTCTTCTTCAGCACCACAACTCAAAAGCGTCAACGCTTCTTCAGTCTTCCTTATGCATCATCCAGCTCTCACCTGAATAAGAGGTGATTGAAAATACCATGGCATGGATTGTTGTTGTTGTAAAGAAAACAAAAATCCCCACAACTGGACCTATAAGCAGTATCACGATAAATGGAGAAAAGATTGAGGTTGTCAAAGACTTCACATTCCTTGGTTCTACAATCGATGACAATGGAAACAGTAGTCAGAACATTAGATGATGTATGGCACCAAGCAAGTAGCCTGCAAAGGACCTCTTTAAAGTGCTGAGAAACAAAGTCTCCTTGAAGACTAAGGTGTGCCTGACACAAGCTATGGTATTTTTCATTGCCTCATATGCATGTGAGAGCTGGACAATAAATATGGAAGACCGAAGAAGAGTTGATGCTTTTGAGTTGTGGTTCTAGAGAAGAATGCTGAAAGTACCGTGGAATGCTAAAAGAACTAACAGGTCTGTCCTGGAGGAAGTGCAGCCAGAATTCTCCTTGGAAGTGAGAATGGCCAGACTTTGTCTCACTTACTTTGTTCATGTTGTCAGAAGGATATCATTCCCTGGAGAATGCTTGATAAGGTGGAGGGTCAATGAAAGAGGTGAAGGCTTTCAATGAGAAGGGGTTGACACAGTGGCTGTGACGATGGGATGAAGTATAGTAAGGATCAGGGAGCTGATGCAGGATCGAGAGGTGTTTCGTTCTGCTGTGCATGGGGTCGCTATGAGTCGGAAATGGCTCAACGGCACCTAACAACAAAGGAGTCCTGGATGGTGCAAATGCTTAATTGTTGTTGTTGTTGTTGTTAAGTGCTGTCGAGTCGTTTCCGACTCATAGCGACCCCATGCACAGCAGAACAAAACACTGCCCGATCCCTCACCAGCCCCACAATACCTGCTATACTTCAGCCCATCATCACAGCCACCCTATCAATCCATCTTGTTGAAG
>NW_006933248.1:0-966 GCF_000298275.1 Orycteropus afer afer
ATATATATATACACTTTGCTGGTTTTTGTGTTTCTCTAGAGAACCCAATCTAACACAGGGACCTTCTAAAAATTAAATATTTATGTGCTTCCAACAACTTCTTCAAAAGACTGAAAACAGAACCTACAAACTGGGAAAAAATATTTGCCAATGACATATCTGACAAGAGATTTATCTCTCTCAGAATTTATAGAAAACTCCAGTACCTCAACAACAAAAAGACAAATAATCCAATTAAAAAATGGGTAGAAGACATGAATAGGCACTTCACTAAAGAGGATATTCAGGTGGACAACAAACTTATGAAGAAATGCTCATGATCATTAGCCATTAGAGAGATGCAAATCAGAGCAACAATGAGATACCATCTTGCCCCAGCACTAGTAGCAAAGTTCAAGACAGAAAATAACAAATGCTGGTGAGGATGTGGAGAGATTGGGAGTGTCATACACTTCTGTTGGGACTGTCAAATGATAAAACCACTATGCAGAGCAGTATGGTGATTCCTTAAAATGTTGGAATTAGAAATACCATTTGACCTAGCCACTCCATTACTAGGTATATGTCCTAAAAAGTGTGAGCCAGGACAAGAATTGATATATGCGCAGTCATGCTCATTGTAGCACTACTATTTACAATCGCCAAAAGATGGAAACAACCTAGGTGCACATCACCTGAAGAATGGATAACCAAACTATGGTACATACACCCAATGGAATACTATGCAACCCTAAAGAATAATGTAGAATCTGCAGAACACCGCTTAACATGGGTGAACTTGGAGGACATAATGCTGAGTGAAATAAGTCAATCACAGAAGGACAAATATTGTATTAGTCCATTACTGTAAAAAGTAATGGAAAGGTTTATATTGTTGTTGTTGTTGTTATGTGCCGTCGAGTCGGCCCCGACTCATAGTGACCCCTCCTTGGGTTTCCGAGGCAGTATCACTATGGAAGTAGGATT
>NW_006933248.1:2306-3393 GCF_000298275.1 Orycteropus afer afer
GTATCTCTGTGGATGCAGATTGCCTGATCTTCCTTCCGAGAAGTGGCTGTTGAGTTTGAACCACCAGCCTTCTGATTAGCCGTCAAATGCCTAGGCACTACGCCACATACATTTTAGTGACATCAAAGCTATTTGCAGTGTGACTGCTCTAAAAATGTAGCTTTCTGCAAATTAAAGTTTCTTTATTTTGAAATATTTGAAATTAAAAAGAAAAATTGTCTCCAAATGGATTTGTCCTTTAAATTATCAGTGGTAAGAAAGAGCTTTTACATTTTTAAAATTTAATTCAATTGTAAATTTCTAAATGATTTAAAATAATTTCAAACTATATTTCTTTTGCTGTCAATGTTTGTTGCTGCTGGTGACTACAAAAATAGCCTGGTTGCACTTATTAAAAATTATTGGTAAGAAATTATAAGTAGCTGTTGAATTCACAAAACCTGATATAAAACATCATATTCCAGAAACAAACACAAATTTTCATTAATAATATGAAGATATTTTATTTGGAAAAATTACCTAATAAAAATAAATAATACCATTTTTCTTTAATATGATGTATATTTTTCTGTTTCAAAGAATTTACTGTAATATGGTTTTTATTTTATCATCAAACATATAAGTTGTTGTTGTTATGTGCTGTTGAGTTGGACTCGACTCATAACGACTTCTCCTTGGTTTCCAAGGCAGTATCAGTACGGAAGTAGATTGTGTAACCTTCCTTCTGGGGAGTGGCTGGCGGGTTTGAACTGCCAGCCTTCTGGTTAGCAGTCAGGTGCCTTAGGTACTATGCTACCAGAGCTTCCCACATATAAACATATTGAAAAAATTCACAAAACCAACATGTACATCTTAATGGATAATGTAAAAATTAATGTAATCTCCATCTTGGTGATAAAACAAAATGTTGCCAGGATATTTTATTAATTTTGCTGTTCTTTTTCCCAGGAAGTTTTTAGAATAAGAAAGTATGGGCCACTAATATCAGAAAGGTGGGGCAATCTACTTCTGTAGTGATACTGCCTTGGAAAACTAAGGAAGGGTCACTATGAGTTGGATCCAACTCAAAGGCAATGTGAGATATATA
>NW_006933249.1:0-3326 GCF_000298275.1 Orycteropus afer afer
ATAAGATCGACCAGTTCTTTTTGGTACAGTGACTGTGTATTCCCGCCATCTTCTCTTGATGTTTCCTGCATCATTCAATATTTTGCCCATAGAATTTCTCAATATTGCAACTCGAGGCTTAAATTATTTCCTCAATTATTTTAGCTTGAGAAATGCCAAGCATGTTCTTCCCTTTTGGTTCTCAAACTCCAGGTCTTTGCACATTTCATTATAGTAATTTGTTTTGTCTGCTCGAGCTGCTCTTTGAAATCTGTTCAGCTCTTTTATCTTGTCATTTCTTCCATAGGCTTTAGCTACTCTCCACTCAAGGGCAAGTTTCAGAGTCTCTTCTGTCATCCATTTTGGTCTTCCCTTCTTTTCTCATCTTTTTAGTGATCTCTTTCTTTCTTCATGGATAATATTCTTGATATCCTCCCACAATTCTTCTGATTTTCATCCGGTGGTGTTCAATTCATCAAATCTATTCTTTAGATGATCTTTAAATTCAGGAGGGATATATTCAAGATCTTATTTTGGCTCTCGTGGACTTGTTTTAATTGACTTCAACTTCAAGTTGAAATTGCGTAGGAGCAGTTGATGGTCTGGTCCACAATCAGCTTCTGGCCTGATTTTGGCTGAAGATATTGAGCTTTTCCACCTCCTCTTGCCACAGATGTAGTCAATCTGATTCCTGTGTGTTCCATCTGGTGAAGTCCACGTGTACAGCCACCATTTGTCTTGTTGAAAAAAGGTGTTTGCAATGAACAAGTCACTGGTCATGCAAAATTCTACCATACAAGGTCCAGCATTATTTCTGTCACCAAGGCCAAATTTTCCAACTACCGGTGATTCTTCTTTGTTTCCAACTTTTGCATTCCAGGCACCAGTGATAATTAACACACCCTGATTTCATGTTCCATCAATTTCAGACTGCAGAAGTTGATAAAAATCTTCAATTTCCTCATCTTTGGCTCTGGTGGTTGGGGTATAAATTTGAATAATAGTCGTATTAGTAGGTCTTCTTTGTAGGCGTATGGATATTATCCTACCACTGACAGCATTGTACTTCAGGACAGATCTTGAAACATCCTTTGTGATGAAGAATGCCGTGCTATTCCTCTTCAAACTGTAATTCCCAGCATAATAGATCATATGGTTGTCTGATCCAGAATGGCCAAAACCAGTCCATTTCAGCTCACTAATGCTGAGGATATCAATCTTTATGCATTTCCTTTCATTTTTGACAACTTCCAATTTTCCTAGATTCATACTTCATACATTCCATGTTCCAATGATTAATGGATGTCTGCAGCTGTTTCTCCTCAGTTTGAGTGGTGCCACATCAGCAAATGGAGGTCTCAAAAGCTTTACCTTATCCATATGAGTAAGGCTGGGTTTACTCAGATGTTGCAACTCTTTCCCAGTCCTATTTTGAGAGCCTTCTAACCTAACCGGACTATTCATAAAGTTGCGCGGTAATATATCAGACGGTGTTTCTTTGCTATTCATAAGGTTTTCCCTGGCCAATTCTTTGAGAGGTGGACAGCCTCTTCCTTCTTCCTAGTCTGTCTCAGTCAGCAAGCTTGGCTGATACCTGTGCACCATGTGCATCCTGCTAGGTTTGAAACACCAGTGGCTCAGCCTCAAAACTCACATCAACATGTCACCATGGTAGGACAAACTGATAGACAAGTTTGTCTGCCTGTTGGAAACCTCTCCTACCACCCTTACCTGGGTCTCTGCAGCTGACTGCCTTTGTTCTCCTAATGTTATTTATTTGTTCACAATTATAGAACTTAGTGACACTAGTAATGGTAGAACAATAAATTATTTTCCCCTTTAGATAGTAGTACAGTATTTGATCAGGGATTTAGTCTTATTCATTTCTGTATCTGCAAAGTGCAGAACCTACATACATCAGGTCCTTAATAAATGGCTGAATATAACTCTACTGTGTACATTATAAGCAGCAGGCATTGAAATAGAATTTGAGGCATTTATTGGTGGAAATCCTGACATCTACCCATCATTTCTCACATTTTTCCATGGTGTTATCAATCCATTAAATACAAGCTCAACTAGTCTATTGTCTATCCCACCCCTCACTTGTCTATCCCTTATCTGACCTCCTAGAAAGTTTTACAATTACACTACCCAATGTTGAATAGACCAATGTTCTACATAGCCTTATATTGTTGTTAGTTGCCATTGAGTCAACTCCAACTCATGGCAACCGTATGCACAGCAGAACAAAACTTTGCCTACACCTAAAGTCGTTGTTGTCAGGTGCTGTTGACTTGATTTCAACTCACAGTGACCCCATATGTCAGAGTAGAATTTGATCTGTAGGGTTTCCTAGGCTGTAATCTTTATGAAAGCAGAATGCATGTCTTCAGTGGAGCTGCTTTTTGGTTAGTGGCCAAGCACTTAACCATTGTGCTATTGAGCAAGACTCTTAAAGCCTTATAAAAACTAAAAACTCACTGCCATGTAGTTGAATCCAACTCATAGTGACCCTTTCTTGAGTTTCTGAGGCAGTATCTCTACAGAAGTAGATTGCCCAGTCTTCCTTTCAAGGAGTAGCTGGTGGGTTTGAACCACCAGCCTTCTGGTTAACAGTCAAATGCTTTAGGCACTAAGCCACCAGTGGTCCCACAGCTCATAGTAAGTACAGATTATTTCATGTGTGAGTGAAAGCTAAGTTTTTGTCTTATAACTATTGCATAGCAATTATGAATGCTAAATGGAAGCTCAAGATATACTTTCTGAATTGATTATGGCAGGAATGATCTGGATGTGAGGACTGTGAGATTTGGAAGAAGTAGTCAAACCAGAAGATATTTTATAAAGAAGGTAGCTCATCATCATCAATCACTACACTCCATCCTATGGCATGACTGAATTTAATGCCATTAATTGTAAGCTCTCTATGCCATATGATCTAGTAAAGGAGTTGCACTCAATTATCTTTTTGAATACTGTAGCCACCTATCCCAGGAAGTACTGTTATAGATACATGGCCCTTGTCCAAATTTAGGATGCCAGGAATTCTGTCCACAGTTTGAGAGAGAGAAAGACACAATCCAGTAACTTGGAAACAGCACAGCACCGTGAGATCTAAACTGATTTCTTCTCTCTCTTAGCTGAGTCTGCATGTTTCAGGGCCAGTATGCAGACCAAAAAACCAAACTCACTGCCATCGAGTCAGATTCGACTCATAGCGACCCTTCCTTGGGTTTCTGAGGTGGTATCACTACAGAAGTAGATTGCCCTACCTTTCTTCTGAGGAGTGTCTGGTGGGTTTGAACCACCAACCTTCTGGTTTGCAGTCAAATGCCTTAGGCACT
>NW_006933250.1:0-1303 GCF_000298275.1 Orycteropus afer afer
CCCTTAGAATCTTTCAATATTGCAATTCAAGGCTTAATTTTTTTCCTCTATTCTTTCAGCTTGAGAAATGCCAAGTGTATACTTCTCTTTTGGTTTTCTAACTCCAGGTCTTTGCACATTTCATTATAGTAATTGGTTTTGTCTTCTCGAGCTGCTCTTTGAAATCTTGGGTTCAACTCTTTTATCTTGTCATTTCCTCCATTTGCTTTAACTGCTCTCCACTCAAGGGCAAGTTTCAGTCTCTTTTGTCATCCATTTTGGTCTTCTCTTCTTTTGTTGTCTTTTTAGTGACCTCTTGCTTTCCTCATGGATGATGCTCCTGATGTCATCCCCCAATTCATCTGGTTTCCTGTCATTTGGTGTTCAATGCATAAATCTATTCTTTAGATGGTCTCTAAATTCAGGAGGGATATATTCTAGATTGAGAGCTCTGGTAGCGTAGTGCCTAAGGCACTTGACTGCTAATCAGAAGGCTGCCGATTCAAACCCACCAGCCACTCCTTGGACGGAAGATGGAGCAATCTACTTCCGTAGTGATACTGCCTCGGAAACCCAAGGAGGGTTTGCGATGAATCGGGTCCGACTCGATAGAACATAGCAACAACAACAACATATTCTAGATCATATTTTGGCTCTTATGGACTTGTTTCAATTGTCTTTAACTTCAAGTTGAACTTGCATATGAGCAGTTGATGATCTGTTCCACTAACAGCTCCTGGCCTGGTTTTGGCTGAAGATATCGAGCTTTTCCACCGCCTCTTGCCACAGATGTAGTCAATCTGATTCCTGTGTGTTCCATCTAGTGAAGTCCACGTGTAGAGCCACTGTTTGTGTTGTTGAAAAAAGGTGTTTGTGATGAACAAGTCGTTGGTCTTGCAAAATTCTACCAAGCACTTTCCAGCATTATTTCTGTCACCAAGGCCAAATATTCTAACTACTGGTGATTCTTCTTTGTTTCCAACTTTTGCATTCCAGTCAACAGTGATAATTAACACATCTTGATTGCAAGTTTGATCAATTTCAGACTGCAAAAGTTGATAAAAATCTTCAATTTCTTCATATTTAGCTTTGGTGGTTGGTGCATAAATTTGATTAATAGTCATATTAATGAGTCTTCCTTGTAGGCGTATGGATATTATCCTATCACTGACAGCATTGTACTTCAGGACAGATCTTGAAACATCTTTTGTGATGATGAATGCCACACCATTCCTCTTTAAACTGTCGTTCCAGATAGTAGATTACATGGTTGTCTGATTCAAAATTGCCAAAACCAGTCCATTTCAGCTCCCTAATGCCTAGG
>NW_006933250.1:4093-4594 GCF_000298275.1 Orycteropus afer afer
TGGATGACAGTGGTAGCCGGGCACCATCTAGTTCTGCTGGTCTCATAGTCATATAGGCTGCAGATCAGATGGTCTACCAGTCACTAGGACTAATTGTTTCCATGAAGTTTGGTATTCTTCATTCTTCTTTGCTCTGGATGAGGAGAGACCCATCATTGCATCTAGATGGCAGTTTGCAAGCTTTTATGATCCTAGTTGCTACTCGCCAAATTAGGAGGTGTAACAATGTTTTATATAGTATGTTATGCCAATAGCTTGATGTCCCCTGGGACTATGGTCCCAAACCCACAGGTTCAACTACTCAGTGTCTCTGGGTAGCTGGCTGGAGCCAAGCAGTGACCACAACCTTCCCCTTGTCAACTCTACTATACACCTGGGAATTCTGAGCATTCACATAAACTTATAAGAACATTGTCTGCCAACCTTATGTATGTTCTTGGATACACTCCCCATTTCATAGACATACCTAATAGTTCAGCCTGTCCACCCATCTATCCACCC
>NW_006933251.1:0-689 GCF_000298275.1 Orycteropus afer afer
GAGTAAGACTCAACCACTTGCCACTGATTCTGACTCAGGGTGACCCAGCGTGTGTCAGAGTAGAACTGTGCTCCACGGGGTTTCCAGTGGCTTTTGTTCTTCAATGATTTTCCTGAATTCTTCCAGGGTACTGTCTGCCTTCTCATTGTTTCTGTTTATAGTTTCGCTGAACTCTTGGAGGGTCCTGTGTATACTTTCTGAATCCCTTCTTAGATGGTTCTATTCCTTGTTCTTCTTCCACGAGAGAGAATTCTTTAGCCTGGTCTTTAATTTCTATTATCTTGTCCTGGTTTTGTTTTTTGTTTGATTGCAGCTGTCTGTTGTTTCCAAGCATTTTGAATTTGTTGTCTTTAATTGATAGTTATGTATTGATTTGTTTCACCTGGATTTTATGCTTTACTAGCGTTGAGAGTGGGGAGCAGCTGTACTTCCTTGGTTATTAACTCGGCTGTACTGGGTCACTCTCCAGCTCTGTGTTGGTGGAATCACTGGTGGCAATGTGGGTACAGATCTCTGTTCATCTTCATCATGAAGAGGTTATGGAGCTGAGATGAGCAGGTGTGATCCTGTGTTCCAGGAGCCATCGGTGTTACCTGTCTAGTGGGTGAGGTTTTCAGTTTAATAGCTCTAGTTGCCTAATGGAGGCTTAATGTGTTCCTCCTATTGGCTGAGGCAGGGGAGAAACGAGG
>NW_006933251.1:1859-3520 GCF_000298275.1 Orycteropus afer afer
ATCCCCCATGCAACACAGTCCTGCCCTGGA
This sequence comes from Orycteropus afer afer, assembly GCF_000298275.1. Classification (NCBI taxonomy): domain Eukaryota; kingdom Metazoa; phylum Chordata; class Mammalia; order Tubulidentata; family Orycteropodidae; genus Orycteropus; species Orycteropus afer. The sequence goes on from NW_006933251.1 coordinate 1,890, forward strand.
GCATTTGGAGCTGCCACGAGTCCGGGTCCACTTGACAGCAACTGGACTTGTCCCTCCCACTGTCCGGCTTCCTATGCACCATCTGGGCCTGAGACACTCCTCTTCCTCCTGCTTTGCCTGAGTAATTACTGTGCATCCTTCCAGGCTCAGCTTATGCATCACTTCCTGGGGATGCCCTTCCTGAATCCTCAGGCTCAGCAAGCAACCCTCCTTCAAGACCCCCATGACGCTCTGCATTTGTACCCTCTGTCGCATTTCAGCGCGTGAACATTTGTTTACCGTTTGTCTTCCCCGCAGGCTGTACTCCACAAGGCAGGGGGCACTCTTTCTTCCTAACTACAGATTCCCAGCCCTCAGCACAATGTTGGGTAGAATCTGTGCTCAGTGGATAGTGTTTGGGAAGAATGAATGCATGCGTGAATACAAGAGCCCAGGAGCTATCTTGGATGGTGCACACGGTTGCATGATTGGAGTTTCAAGACTACCCAGAAGTACCTCAGAAGAAAGAGATGGCAATCTGCTTCCAGAAACTTCGCCACTCTTCTTGGCCACAGCCAGTCACCCGGAGGGAGTGGGTAGCTGAAACTGTGGGCTCGGGACCAAGGTCTCAGGGGGCATCAAGCTCCATTGGCATAACATATTACACAAAAACATTGTTCCACATCCTACTTTGTTGAGTAGCAACTGGGATCTTAAAAGCTTGGAAGCAGCCATCTAGATGCAATGGATGGGTCTCTCCTCGTCCAGAGCAGAAAAGAATGAAGAAGAACAAAGAGGCATGGAAACAGTCCAAGGGCCTAGTGGACCAGGCGATCCTCAGCCTAAATGACCATGAGACCAGAAGAACTAGATGGTACCCAGCTACCATTGTCACCACTCAGAGAGGGATCGGGACAGGAGATCCTGGACAGAGTGGGAGAACAACATGGAACAAAATTGAAAATCATAAAAAATAAAAATAAAAAAAGACCAGGTTTGCTGGTCTGATAGAGTCTGGTGAGACCCCTGAGACTATGGCCCCTAGCTACCTTTCAGGTCTGGAATTGAACTCACTCTTGTGGCTTCTAGCCAAACAATAGACAGGCACATGGGGTGGACATTTACATCAGATAGTTATACTGCTTGGAGCATAGGAGAACACAAGGGCAGTGTCTACACGGAGACAGCTCGGGGGATGGGAGTAGATGGGAGGGAAGGACACAAGGAAGAGGTAACTATGGGAAGGAAGTAGGAAGAGAGCTGCTGCATTGTGGGAAATGGCAGTCAATGTCACGAGACAAAATGTGTATGAACTGCTGTATGGAAGATGAATTTGTTCTGTAAACTTTCACCCAGACCACAATAAAAATTTAAAAAAACAAAAACTTAGCCACTGAAAACCTTATGGAGCACAGTTCTCTGGCAAACATGGGGTCACCATGAGTTGGAATCATTTGATGATGGCAGCTGTTTAATTTTTTTTTTTAAGGAGTTATTATCTTATGCCGAGATTACTTTCAAACACAGGTCAGGTAAATCCCACCCCCTGAATGCTGGGTCAAGGACAGGTGGGTGATTTCAGGTCTCAGTGGTGGCAGCAGAGCCCCCCTCAGTCCCCAGCTACTGTCCAGGTCCAGCTCCTCACTAGTCCT
>NW_006933252.1:0-639 GCF_000298275.1 Orycteropus afer afer
AAAGACTTACTTTATCCATATCATTAAGGTTGATTCTACTTTAATGAGGCAGCTCTTTCCCAGTCCTATTTTGAGTGCCTTCCAACCCAAGGGGCTAGTCTTACTGCACTGTGTCAGACAATGATTCCAAGCTATTCATAAAGTTGCCCAGTTATATATCAGAGAGTGTTTCTCTGCTATTCATAAGGTTTTCCCTGGACAATTTTTAAGAAATGGTTAGCCTCCTCCTTTTTCCTAGTCTGTCTTAGTCTGTAAGCTGTGTTGATATCTATGCACCATGTGCAACTCTGCTGGTATCTGAAACACCAGTGGCACAACCTCAAGCCTCACAGCAATGTAAAAGCCTCACAGGATGACAAACTGACAGACACGTTTGTCTCCCTTAGCTGTTGAAAACCTCCCTGCCCTCCCCTTTCCTAATTCCTACCTGGATCAATTAATTTTTCTTTCTTTCTTTTTCTTTTTTTTGATTAATGAGCTTTTAGGTCATCTCTACTTTACCTCTATTAAAAACTCAAAGCCACATTGAGTATTGTTCAATGATCTGCTCACATATGTGCAAGTTGTTAGTAACTTCCTAAAACTAAAATTGCTATATCATAAGTTATTTGAGTTTTACTTAATAGAAATTGCTGTTTA
>NW_006933252.1:2534-3471 GCF_000298275.1 Orycteropus afer afer
GACAGCTGATGGGGTTGCTCTGAAATCCTGAAACACTCACCAAACCATGAAGTGGGGGCATTCTCTTGGTTGGCATGGGGCCATCTTCTAGCAAGGCTGTCTCCAAGGAAGCTTTTGGAATATCGACATGCAAGTTGGACCAAGGCCCAGAATTGAAATAAGATCAAAAGCATTGCCTTAAATAAAACCATCTGGAAACACAACTATTAAAAACTAAGGGGAGAAAACCAGATTCTGTAGGCTGGGCCCTATTTTAACTTGTAAAGCACAAACACTGGAGGCTGAGAACCAGACCCTTTGTGGAACATGTCTAGAACAAGCTGAACAAGCATTTTGATTTGAGTAACGAGAACTGGCTGCTTAAACATGTTTAGTATCATTAACCAGGAGTAGGAAGCAGTGTCTTCTCTCTGGTGGTTGACAGGCCTGTGGCAAATGCTTTCTTTCTTTCTTTTTTTTTTTTTCCTAAGATACTTGGATATGAAAGCTGTAAAGCTCACTCCACATTATCTCATTTAATTTTCATAAGAAACCTTCAAAGATGAGAAAATAAAGCTCAGAGAGTTTAAATGTTTTTCCAAGAAACTGAGGCTCAGAGTGTTTAGGTAACTAGGCCAAGGAAATGACCCAGCTAAAACTCTGAAACGTACAACCTGGCAGCAAGAATAAGAAGCACAGTTTAGAATCATGTTGGTTAAAGGGGCTGAGGGCAGATAGAGTACTAGGCAATCATAAGTGCCAGGCAACGGATCCAGAGCAGAGTCTCTCTGCCTCAGCACTGTTGATGTTTGTTGTTGTTATTTGCCATGGTACTTTCAGAATTCTTCACCAGCCCCCAATTGAAAAGCATCAACTCTTCTTCGATCTTCCTTATTCGTTAACCAGCTCTCACATGCATATGAGGTGATTAAAAATACCATGGCTTGTGTGCATCTGA
>NW_006933253.1:0-1633 GCF_000298275.1 Orycteropus afer afer
AACCATAGAATGGCCTAATGAGTCCCGTGTACCCATTGTTGAGCTCCAACAATTATCAATATTCACTAACATTTTAAAATGAATTTTAATTGACACCCACACACATGAAGACATATTGGTCATTTATCTGACTGACAATCCTTGATATTCATATGGATATGGAGACTCACTGCAGAAATGCCTCCATTTTCTACCCACCCACAAAAATGGCAGAGGAGCAAAGCTTAGGAATTGCTCCACTTTGCTGTCTACAATCTATTTCTGGATTAAACCAGATCAACAATTAGCAACATACTAGAATCACATTATATTGGTCCTGTGGAATTAGTTTTTCTGAGTTGGTCTGCTTTGTTATGTCAGCGACCTACATTGAGGGGCATTTTAAAAAAGCAGTCTTACAAAACAGTGGCTATGTTTACTATGGGCATGTTATTGTGGGTGTCATTCATTATACTACATATCAGAAGTCTACAGAGGAGAAATTTCTATTCAGTCTCTATCAAAAACAGTTGTGCTTTATCTGAAAAGCAGACTATCGTGATTACTAATGTTGTGTTTTGGACTTTTTTTTCCACCAAATTCATTACTTTACTAGTTTAATACATTTCTGAGTTTTTGAAATCATTCCAAAACAACCTCTCACCATATTGGGTTCTTTTTCTTTCCCTCTTTCTCCTCTCATTTCAGTGGAGGTGCAAGGTGGTCAGAATTGAAATAAGACAGCAGTTCTAGGTATGTTCTTCACTAACCCTCATTTCAAACTCTAGAATTCAGAAACCTTTAAAATACTGTGTTCAGATGTGGTTTCCCCAGGCAGTTAATATATGTATTCAAGTATGGTGAATTAACATCTCTCAATGAGAACTGGACATATTTGATATTATTGTTGTTGTTAGGTGGCATCGAGTTGGCTTCAACTCATAGTACAACAGAATGAAACACAGCCTGGTCCTGACCATCTGCACAATCCTTGCTATGCTTGAGCCCATCGTTGCAGTCACTGTGTCAATCCATCTTCTTGATGGCCTTCCCATTTTTCACTGACTCTCTACTTTACCAAGCATCATATCTTTCTACAAGGAATGGTCCCTTCTGATAACATGACCGAAGTAGATGAGATGAAGCCTGGCCATTCTTGCTTCTAAGGAATGCTCTGGCTGTACTTCTTTAAGAACAGATTTGTTCATTCTTCTTGAGTATTCTTCACCAACACCACAATTTAAAGTAATAAACTCTTCTTCGGTCTTCCTTATTCATTGTCCAGCTTTCTTTTGCATATAAGGGTGTATTTGATACTCCAGCCCTAATAAAAACTCCAGGCTCTTTGCTCATTTTTTATTTATTTCATTTTAGGAGCTTGTTTTACATTCAATGTTACATGTACATATAGTTTCACTCCGCATTTACCATGACCAACCCTAACCCATTCTCCTTCCCTCCCTACCTTGTAACCTTCCTCCTGTGTCCCTCATATTTATGCACTCCTGTTTGTCCTGCATTTCCTCAATTTGAATGTTGGTCCTCTGGTGTCCTGTGGTCTATTGCTCTAAGGGATATATTACAATAGAGTATGTGGGTGCTTCATCCTGGGTTGAGTGGTCTGCATGTACATCTTGTTAACTATTGGGCTGAG
>NW_006933253.1:4223-4745 GCF_000298275.1 Orycteropus afer afer
AGTAATGGAATTGCTGGGTCAAATGGTACTTCTATTTTCAGTTTTTTAAGGAAACGCCATACTGTTTGCCACAATGGTTGTACCATTTTACAATCTCACCAACAGTGCACAAGAGTTCCAATCTCTCCACAACCTCGCCAGCATTTGTTATTTTATGACCTATTGAACTTTGCTATTATTGCTGGGGTGAGATGATATCTCACTGTTGTTTTGATTTACATCTCTCTAATGATTAACTATTGCAAGCAATTTCTCATGTGTTTGTTGGCTACCTGTATTCCTTCTTTAGTGAAGTGTCTGTTCAAGTCTTCTGCCCAGTTGTGAATTGGGTTATTTGTCTTTTTGGTGTTGAGGTGTTGAAGTTTTCTATAGATTTTGGAGACAAGTCCTTTATCAGATATGTCATGTTGTCGTTGTTATGTGCCGTCGAGTAGGACCTGACTCATAACGACCTCTCCTTGGGTTTCCAAGGTGGTATCACTACAGAAGTAGATTACCCAACCTTCCTTCCAAGAAGTGGCT
>NW_006933254.1:0-1311 GCF_000298275.1 Orycteropus afer afer
TTTCAAGTGCTGAGGAGCAAGGATGTCTCCTTGAGGACTAAGGTGCACCTGACACAGGCCATGATATTTCCAACCACCTCATATGCATGTGAGAGCTGGACAATGAATAAGGAAGACCAAAGAAGAGTTGATACTTTTGAGTTGTGGTGCTGGCGAAAAAAGCTGAAGGTCCTGTGGACTGCCAAAAGAACTAATAGATCTGTCTTGGAGGAAGTTCAGCCTAGGTGCTCCTTGGAAGCGAGGATGGCCAGACTTCGTCTCACCTACTTTGGTCCTGTTGTCAGAGGGGACCATTCCCTGGAGAAGGATGTCATTCTTGGTAAGGTGAAGGGTCAATGAAAGAGGGGAAGGCGTTTGACTAGATGGTTTGATACGGTGGCTACGACAATGGGCTTGAGTATAGCAAGGATCGTGGAGCTGGTGCGGGATTGGTCGGTGTTTCATTCTGCTGTACATATGGTCACTATGAGCGACTCGACTGCACCTAACAACAACAAATAAGAAGAAAGATGGAACAGTCTGCTTCCACAAAGTTATTTAGCCTTGGAAACTCTATAATAACACACCACCATTGAGTTAATTGTGACTCATAGCAACCCACATTGAATTTCTAAAGCTGCAAATATTTAAGGAGTAGATTGCCTCATGTTCCTGCTTCAGAGCAGCTGGTAGGTTTGGATGACTGGCTTTGTGGTTCACAGCGAAATGCCTTACATATATGCCTTACAATATGCCTCCAGAGTTCCTTTGCAATCCCTATAAGATCATTCTACTCTGTCCTAAAGGGTCACTATGAGTCATTATTGACTCAATGGCAGTGTGTATTGCACTTGTCGATACATTTTCAGTGATTGATAGAACCAGAAATGTTGAGTTTTCTGTATTCTTTTTGTTCTCTGTGATTTGACTTGGCCTTTTTAAAAGTCCCTGCCAATCCTTGCCTCTTATCCTTTCTGCAGTATTACCCCTAGTTCTCATTTTTCTCACCTAAAGCTATTGAATGACTATTTGATGTTGGTGGTCCTAACACAAGCCATGGTATTTTCTTTCTTTCTTTCATTTCTTTCTTTTGATTTGGGTGAAGTTTTACAGAGCAAATTCACTTTCCATACAGCAGTTTACATATACTTTGTCTCGTGACATTGACCACACTTTACCACAATGGAACAGCTTCCCTCCCACTTCCTCCCCATAGTTACCTCTTCCCAGTGTCCATCCCTCCATGCACTCCTGCCCCCTGAGCTGTCTCCCTGAGCATAGGCAGCCCTCCTTTATCAAAGATTGATCTCTCCAAGGAGTGTATCTACCTCA
>NW_006933254.1:1906-3017 GCF_000298275.1 Orycteropus afer afer
GTACATTGCCCTTCTCTTCACCCAAATCAATACTTTATCTATCTAATCGTGTTCCCTACCCTCTCCTCCCCCCTGGTAACCAATAAACAAAATTTCCTTCTACAGATAAACCTTTCCTTAAGTTTTACAATAATGGATTAATACAATATTTGTCCTTTTGTGATTGACTTATTTCACTCAGCAGAATGTCCTCCAACTTCATCCACGTTATGCGGTGTTTTGCAGATTCTACATTATTCTTTAGCATTGTATAATATTCCATTGTGTGCATGTACCATAGTTTGGTTATCCATTCCTTATTTTGTGAACACCTAGGCTGTTTCCATATTCCATAGTGATATTGCCTCGGAAACCCAAGGGGGGGGTCGCTATGAGTCGGGGCTGACTTGATGGCACATAACAACAACAAAAATATAGTCTATTTATGCCATATATTGGGAGCTCTGGTAGCATAGTGCCTAAGCACTTGACTGCTAACCAGAAGGCTGGTGGTTCAAACCCACCAGCCACTTCTCGGAAGGAAGGTTGGGCAATCCTACTTCCATAGTGATACTGCCTGGGAAACCCAAGGAGAGGTCGCTATGAGTTGGGGCTGACTCAATGGCAAACAACAACAACAAAACAACAACATGCCATATATTAGAGCCCTTAAATTTGCCCCTCAATTTTCCCTGAGGAACTGTATAGTTTTAGGTTTCACATTTAAGTCTTTGATCCATCTGGAGTTCATTCTTGTGTATTGTGTGAGGTACAGAATTTGTTACAACAGTCCATTCTATTTTGCAACTCTCTTAACTTCCTCACCATTTAGAAGTTCTGTGACTACACAGTCTTTTCCCTCTTTTTGTTTGTAGTTGTCTTCGCTTGCCAATTGATGTCTCCAGTTTCCCGTTTACAATCTTGTAAGCTCCTTTTACTTTGGATATGTCCATAGCTGTGGTTTCTGGGTTATCTTATCTTGTGTATTAATGGTCGGTTGTTACTTGTTATTTTTGGTTCTCTGTTCAAAGGACTCCCTTTAGCATCTCTTGTAAGTTTGTCCAGTTTTAACAAATTCCCTTAGTTTCTGCTTATCTGGAAATCTCCTAATTTCACCATCATATTTGAGGGA
>NW_006933255.1:0-891 GCF_000298275.1 Orycteropus afer afer
CCCTGCGTTGTCTCTCCTCACCTGTAACCCTGGGCCTGACTGCTCTTCTGTCCGGGTTCAAGGCTTTTATCCCTCAATGAAACTATTACATCCTTTTTTAACCTCTTGATCTAAAACATTGAATAAAGAATCTGTGCTTAGTGGAATCATATCAATAAAATCAGATTGATTCAACTTTATGTTTCTTGCATCAATATCCCACACCCTCATTAGCCATTCCCATATGTATTCCCAAGGTTTCTTTTTGTGTATATTAGAACAGTGAAGACGGTCTTTTGGAATGTAACAAATCTCCTTGTGCATCACGTTTTATACCTCATCTCTTGTGGCTCGCTGGGAATTAAGTCTAGTTATAGATCTAGAGGGAGCTCTGATGGTGTAGTACCTAAGGAAGTTAACTGCTAACCAGAAGGCTGGCAGTTCAAACCCACCAGTCACTCCTTGGAAGGAAAACTGGAAAATCTACTTCCATAGAGCTATTGCCTGGGAAACCCAAGGAGAGGCCACTATGATTTGGATTAAACTAGACAGCAGTGAGTTTGGGTTTTCTGGTATAGACCTAGGAGAAAAACTGGGTGGTGGGGTTGGGTCCTGGAGACATTCAGCAGTGTCTTGTAAGGCATCTGCCTCAAGCAATATCTCAGACAAAGACTCTTAAGGCACTGCTGATTTAATCTTATCAGGAGAGGGTGGGAGAGATAACAGTTTTACTGGGAAGGGTGGTTTTGCAGACAAAGCTGGAGTAATCTCTTCACATGGGAGTAAAATTCTGTGGGCTGGAGTGACTCAATGGAATTTAGAAGCTCCGTGTCCTCAGCTTCCTGATTATCCACCCATGTGTCCCCTTCCCAAGTTTCAGAATCCCATTTCTTCCGAATCAATGCCTTCCCT
>NW_006933255.1:2726-3647 GCF_000298275.1 Orycteropus afer afer
CAGCCTGAATACTCCTTGGAAGCAAGAATGGCCAAACTTCATCTCACCTACTTTGGTCAGGTTGTAAGAAGGGACCATTACCTGGAGAAGGATAGCATGCTTGGCAAGGTGGAAGGACAACCAAGAAGGGGAAGGCCTTCAACGAGAGGGACTGACACCATGGCTGCAACGATGGGCTCAGGTATAGCAGGGATTGTGGGACTGGCACAGGACTGGGCAGGGTTTCATTGTCCTGTAAGTGAGGTCGCCATGAGTCAGAGATGACGTGACAGCACCTACCGACAACAAGTATGGTGAAAGAATACAACCCTGACAGACACTTTTCCTGATTTCATAACATGGAACCTTCCTTCATTCTATTTGAATGACTGCCTCTTGTCTGTGTGCAGGTTCTGCAGAGCACATTAAGTGTTCTGGAATTCCAATTCTTTGCAATGTTGACCATAGTTTGCTATATCCACACAGTCAAATCCCTTTGTATAGTCAATACAACACAGGTAAAATCTTTCTGGTATTCTTTGCTTTCAGCCAAGATCTATCTGACATCAGGAATTATATCTCTCATTCCATGTCTTCTTCCGAATCCAGCTTGAAATTTTGGCAGTTCCTTATCCATGTCCTGTACCCATTTTTGAATTATCTTCAGTAAAATTTTACCTGTGTGTGACATTAATGATTGTTGTTGTTGTTGTTAAGTGCCGTCAAGTCATTTCCGACTCATAGAGACCCCATGCACAGCAGAACGAAACACTGCCCGATCCCACGCCAGCCCCACAATTCCTGCTATACTTGAGCCCATCATCGAAGCCACCATATCAATCCATCTCCTTGAAGGCTTCCCCCTCTTTCATCAACCCTCCACCCTACCAAGCATGACATCCTTCTCCAGGGAATGGTGTCTTCTTACAACATGACCAAAAT
>NW_006933256.1:0-1144 GCF_000298275.1 Orycteropus afer afer
AGAAGCGACTCGACGGCACTTAACGACAACAAATTATATTTCAATAAAATGCATTTTTAAAAAATCACTGAGGGAGAATAAATATGATGCACTGTTATTGTTGTTGTTAGGTGCCATCGAGTCACTTCTAACTCATAGTGATCCTATGCACAACAAAATGAAACACTGTCCAGTCCTATGACAGCCTCATAATCCTTGCTATACCTGAGCCCATCATTGCAGCCACTGCATCAATACATTTCATCAAGGGCTTTTGCCTTTTTTGTTGACCCTCCACTTTACCAAGCATGATATTCTTCTCCAGGGAATGGCCCTTGTGACAACATGACCACAGTAGGTGAGATGAAGTCTGGCCATTCTCACTTTCAAGGACTATTATGGCTACACTTCCAGAACAGATTTGTTAGCTCTTCTGGCAGTCCATGGTACTTTCAGCATTCTTTGCCAACATCACAACTCAAAAGCATCAACTCTTCTGTGGTCTTCCTTACTCATTGTCCAGCTTTCACATGCATATAAGGTGACTGAAAACACCATGGCTTGGGTTAAGTGCACCTTAGTTTTCAAAGAGACATCTTTGCTCTTCAGCACTTTAAAGAGGTCGTTTGCAGCAGATTTGCCCAGTGCAATGCATCATCTGATGTCCTGACTGCTGCTTCCATTGGTGTTGATTGTGGAACCAAGTAATATGAAATTTTTGACAACTTCAATCTTTTCTCCAATTATCATGATCCTGCTTATTGGTCCAGCTGAGAGGATTTTTGTTTTCTTTATGTTGGGATGTGATCCAAACTGCAGACTGCAGTTTTTAATCTTCACCAGTAAGTGCTTCAAGTCATCCTGACTTTCAGCAAGCAACGTTGTGTCATCTGCATATCACAGGTTGTTAATGAGACTTCCTCCAATCCTAATGCCACACTCTTCTTCATATAGTCCAGCTCCTTGGATTATTTGCTTAATACACAGATTGAATAAGTATGGCGAAAGGATACAACCCTGACACATTCCCTTCCTGATTTTATACCATGCAGTGTCCCCTTGTTCTGTTTGAATGACAGCCTCCTAGTCTATATACAGGTTTCTCATGAGTACAATGAAGTGTTCTAGAATTCCCATTCTTTTCAATGTTATCCATAATTTGTTA
>NW_006933256.1:2449-3334 GCF_000298275.1 Orycteropus afer afer
CCCTTAATTGGGAGCCCTCTCTATATACAAAGTATCCCAACAACATACATTCAAAATAGTAGAAACTCATTTAACATTCATAGCAATTAATCATTTGCTTTCCAAGGCTTACTCGTTCACTAAAATTGAAAGTATCACACAACCTACAGATGATAGAAAACACGAGATTTTTTTTCTTCAACATAAAGTCAAACACCAAGATTCAGGGGATAAGAAGAGACCTCAGAAAGCACAGACCTTCCAGGGAACTTAATTATTTACTACCCACATCTCACAGATGTGGCCCACAAAAGTTAAATGAGGTTTTCAAATTGGAAGAATAAATGAATGAATGCAGGTCTACTGTTAACTAGTGCACTACACCTTTTACTACTGCACAGTAGATGGATGTCTGAAACAAAACAGGGAAAGCTACCGACAGTTTTATGACATGTATTTGTAAATGAGAATGTCAGATCTGGGATTTTTCGCATATAAATAAACTGACAAAATAAAGTTTACTCTACGGTGTGTACTTTGGGATAAGACAGGAAGAATTTGATATAAGATATATTTTATTACTGATTTGGAATAAGGCAGCTATAATACATGATTTACTTGCCAACATGTAGAAGGAGTGCTTAGTGCATTCTGAGTCACGGACTGTGATGTTTCTTTGAATCTTTCTTTCTTGAGTTCCAGAGAAAAAACTTCGTGATATCTGTCTCAGTGAATCTAGTATGACACGGTACTGTAAATCTAAAAACAGAAGAAGTATAATCAACAGAAATATTTGTTTGTAATAATGTTCCTATGGTGCATATAATTAAATTAGCATTGTAGAAAAATCTAACCAGGAATTCATCAACCAAAAGGTTTTATTATTTAGCATTATCTGCCGCACAG
>NW_006933257.1:0-1064 GCF_000298275.1 Orycteropus afer afer
TGAAAGAAGCCAATCATAAATGACCAAATATTATGATTCCATTTATGTGAAATGTGCAGAATAGGCAAACAGTAGAGACAGAAAGTGGATTAGCAGTTGCCAGGGGCTAGGGTAGTGCCTAAGGTACTTGACTGCTAACCAGAAGGCTGAGGGTTCAAACCCACCAGCCACTCCTATGAAGGAAGTTTGGACAATCTCCTTCCATAGAGATATTGCCTCAGAAATACAAGGAGGGTTGGCTATGAGTCAGAGATGACTCGATGGCACATGACAACAACAACAACAGCAACAGTGGCTGAGGTAAAGAAGAGAGAAGAGCAGGATTAGGGAATGACTGAATATGCAAAGGGTTTCTTTTTGAAGTGATGAAATGTTCTAGAATTAGACTGTAGTGATGGTTGTACAATTCTGAATATACTAAATACCACTGAATTTTTAAAATAAAAGATACAAGGAAAAAATCAGTGAAATAAAAAGCACATATATAATAGAAAGTATATCACCAAAGCTATGTTAGCTCTTTGAAAAGATTAAAATTGATAAATCTAAGAAGAAAAAAATGAGAGATAAAGCAAATTATTAGCATCAAGAATGAGAAAGGGAACATTGCTACAAATATTTTGGATATTAAGAAGCTTGGAAGATACTATCAAACATCTCATGCCAATATATTTAAATTTTTATATCAATGAATTGATTACTTGAAAAACAAAACATATCAGAACTTGACATAGAAGAAAAGTCTATATCCATTAAAGAAATTTAATAATTTAAGACATTCCCACAAATAAAAGTTCTTGCCTGGATGGTTTCACTGGAAAATGCTTCCAAATATTTAAGGAAGGAATAATAATAATATTAAACAAATGCTCCCAGGAAACAGCAAAAAAAGGAACCCTTCACAGTTTGTTTATAAAGTCAGAATGACCCTTATATAACACCAAAACCCGAAAAATTGCAGACCAATATTTCCCATGATCATGAAAACCCTAGAATGTATATACATATAGATAGAGTTGACTCTGACTCATGGATGATTTGCCATCTAGTATGTTGTTGTTGTT
>NW_006933257.1:2019-3467 GCF_000298275.1 Orycteropus afer afer
AAAAAAAAAGACATATTAGCATTAATTAGTACAGTTTGTCAAATATCACTCTCTCAATGTCTTTAAATTATGTTATTTTTAGAGGCCATTAGTCAATCCTGACACATGGCAACATCATGCATGATTGCACTAAGCGCTGCCCAGTCCTGCATCATCCCCATGATCAGTTACTAATCAGACTGTTGTGATCCATAGGGTTTTCATCGATTGACTTTAGAGAGTAGACCACCATTCCTCTCTTCCTGGTCTGACTTAATCTAGAAGCTCCACTGAAACCTGTTCAGCATCATAGCAACACACATGCTTCCACTGACAGACAGGTAGTGGCTGCATATGAGGTTCATTGGCCTATAATCAAACCTGGCTGTCCCTCATGGAGGGTGAGGGTTCTTTCACCAAACCATGCCTCATATCAGTGTTTCTTTCCTTCTCTGACAGGTTTCCACCTTACACCAGCTTTCTCAGGTTTTACTGTATAATTATACTTTTTTTTTAGGTGTCTCTCAATCAGCCACTGTGCTTGCCCTATGACATTTCAACAACGCTATGGAATAGGTACATTCCCCCATTTCACGGATGTAGTAACTGAAGTTTGGAAAATAAAGTTACTGCCCATAATCACATAATCAAACTTGGCACAGCAGAGACACAAGGAAGCCTTGACTGTATCCTCCCACCCTGCCACTGACCTCCTCTGAACCATGATGGTGCTCAGTCCTGAGAACAGTCAATGTTATCCAAGCCTTTAAAAATCAGGGAGCTGGTTCTGGTAGCATGGTGGAATAGGCAGAAAGACTGCACAGACCCTCTTGAACAAAGAAAAGGGGAACCAGTTAACACAGATACAGAAGATAACCCTGGACCCCTGAGCCTTGAAGGGAAGGATATAGAAGTGGACTAAACTCCAGCTAACAGAAGAATTTGCATGAAAACACCAAAAAAGGGGACACATGGAGCTGCAGTCTGGAAGCGATCCTGACAACACAGACAGCTTGGATATTGCCGAGTGGTGGTAGGACCTAAGAATTCACCTAAAAATCTGCCCTGCTAGCCAGGGACTGCATGGAGGACTGCTCTGGTAGCTGATGAATAAAAGGGGAAGCATCAGAAAGGAAGGCAGGCTGAGCTGTGGACTTTGGCCTGTCCAAAGGGTGCAGTCATATTGAATGTTTACAAGCAGTTTGACCATTTTGGATATTTAAAGCAATAGCATTCTACCAGATTCCATGGACTTAAGAACATACTCCACTTGCCGGGAACTGCAAGGATATTCTAGGCCCAGACAACTGGAGAAGTGCAACATTCCCCTTATTACTGTTATACCCCACACCCTCTTGATGAACAGAGGTGCGGCCATCCCTCACTCCCACCCACCTTCTGGGCTGCCAGGAGTTCCATCCCAGTCTGTTTGCTAGGTTGGAGCCTAAGTGCCCTGCCCTGCCCTGCCC
>NW_006933258.1:0-1484 GCF_000298275.1 Orycteropus afer afer
TTCAAACCCACCAGCCACTCCTCAGAAGGAAGATGGGGCAATCTACTACCATAGTGATACTGCCTCAGAAACCCAAGGATGGGTCACAATGAGTCAGGTCTGACTCGAAGGTACATATGCAGATGACACAAACTTGCTTGCTGAAAGTGAAGAAGACTTGAAACATATACTGATGAAGATTAAAGACTACAGTCTGCAGTATGGATTACACCTCAACATAAAAAACATGAAAATCCTCACAACCAGACCAATAAGCAGCATCACAATAAATGGAGAAAAAGGTGGAAATTGTCAAAGATTTCCTATTACTTGGTTCCACAATCAACACCAATGAAACAGCCGACAAGAAATCTGATGACATTTTGCACCAGGAAAATCTGCTGCAAAAGATCTCTTTCAAGTACTGAAGAGCAAAGATGTCTCTCTGAAGACTAAGGTACACCTATCCCAAGCCATGGTGTTTTCAATTGCCTCATATACTTGTGAAAGCAGGGTGATGAATAAGGAAGATTGAAGAAGAATTGATGCTTTTGAGTTGCGGTGCTGGAGAAGAATACTGAAAGTGCAATGGACTGTCAGAAGAACCAAAAAAAATCTGTCCTGGAAGAATTATAGCTGGACTACTCTTTGGAAGTGAGAATGGCTATACTTTATCTCACCTACTTGGTCAGGTTTTCAGAAGGTGTCATTCCCTAAAGAAGGATATCATGCCTGATAAAGTGGAGGGTCAGTGAAAGAGCGGAAGGCTCTCAACAAGATGGATTGACACAGTGCCTACAATGATGGGCTCAGGTATAGTGAGGGTTGTGAGGCTGACTCAGGACTGGGCCGTGTTTTATCCTGTTGTACATTAGTTGGAGCCAACTCAACCACACCTAACAACAACAACAACACACACTTAACTTTCCAACTCAGGTTTACTTCCCTTATCTAAACATCCTCTCTTTCTCTCTCTCTCTCTTTCTATATATATATATATGTGTGTGTGTGTGTGTGTGTGTGCGTGTGTGTGTGTGTTTAAAACTATGCTTTATTCCATTTCTAAAACCACACATTTGTTAGTTCCCATGAAGTCACTTCCAACTCATAGTGATCCTGTGTACAACAGGACAAACAATGCCAGATGCTGTGTTATCCTTACTGTCATTGCTATGCTTGATCCAACAATTGCAGCCGTTGTGTCAAGCCATCTTGTTGAGGGTATTCTCCTTTTTCACTGACTCTCTACTTCAGAAAGCATTGTACCCTTCCCCAGAAACTGGTGCCTTTTGACAACATGACCAAAATACAAGACACTAAGTCAAGTCTTTCTCACTTCTTCAAAGCATTCCAGCTGTGCTGCATCCAAGACAGATTTTTTTTTATTCTTCTGGCTCTCCATGTTGTTGTTGTTGTTATGTGCCTTCAAGTCAAACCCGACTCATAGCGACCCCTCCTTGGGTTTCCGAGGCAGTATCACTACGGAAGTAGGATTGCCCAACCTT
>NW_006933258.1:3309-3918 GCF_000298275.1 Orycteropus afer afer
CTGGTGACTGGAATGCAAAAGTTGGAAACAAAGAAGAATCACCAGTAGTTGGAAAATTTGGCCTTGGTGACAGAAATAATGCTGGAACTCGCATGTTAGAATTTTGCAAGGCCAACGACTTGTTCATTGCAAACACTTTATTCAAAAACACAAATGGCAGCTCTACACATGGACTTCACTAGATGGAACACACATGAGTCAGATTGACTACTTGTGTGGCAAGAGGCAGTGGAAAAGCTCAATATCTTCAGCCAAAACAAAGCCAGGAACTGATTGTGGAACAGACCATCAACTGCTCATATGAAAGTTCAACTTGAAGTTAAAGACAATTAAAACAAGTCCAAGAAAGGCAAAATATCACCTTGAATATATTCCTTCTAAATTTAGAGATCATCTAAAGAATAGATTTGATGCACTGAACACCAATGACCAAAAACCAGAATTGTGGGAGGATATCAAGAACACTATGCATGAAGAAAGCAAGAGATCACTAAAAAGATGAGAAAAGAAGAGAAGACCAACATGGATGACAGAAGAGATTCTGAAACTTGCCCTTGAGCAGAGAGTAGCTAAAGCAAATGGAAGAAATGACAAGATAAAAGAGCTGAA
>NW_006933259.1:0-1054 GCF_000298275.1 Orycteropus afer afer
CTTGCCAGACATAAACAAGGCCAGGAATCTCCAGCTTGTAAATGGCTTGGCTTCCGGCCCATAGCAACAAGGGTGGAAGCAGAGGGCTGAGGCTTGGAAATTGGAGTAGCCGGAGTTTGGGGCCAGGGATGTGGAAAGAGAGAGCGCCAAGGAGTCGTAAAGTGCAGAATGCCCTGGAAAGCTCTATGGAGTGTTGTCTGGCTTTGAGGTACCCAAGTGTCAACTGGCCAAGGCAGTGGAGGTATCAGTGAAATACCCAACAGGCAGTTGGTATCTATTACCCTGAGGGGGTGGGGGATTATGATGAGATTTCTTCCCCAGTGAGGAAGACTGGGGAGGTCAGGGCAAGTCATAGTCATTATTCTTTGCTCCTCCAGAGATATTCTCTAACCCGAGGCACTGTTCTGTGCCCAGGAGGCTCTCCCACACAGACTGCATCACCTGGGGCTCCCTTGCTCTCTGGTCTCTGATTTCCAGTTGGACTTGGCCAAAGGCAGACACAGCAGGAGATCAAAGGGTGGAGGAGAGAGAGGATGGGGTATTTCTCCCCCAGCATTCCCTCTCTACCGTGGGACAGCATCTCATCCTCAGTAAGAGCTCTCACCAGGTTCTGATGATCACCTCCCTGCCTTGCTCTTCCAGTCCAGGGCTGCCAACAGCTTCCCTCTGTGGCTAATCTCTGCTGTTTCCTTGGTTGGCTTCCTAACCCTGCCAACACCTCTCTAAGTGGTCCCATCCTTAGCTTCCTTCAGTTAAACCCTTTGTGTATGCCATCTCTTTCCTGCTGGGACCCTGACTGACTCGTGGGGTATTCCAACATACAGAGTGTGAAAAGTCATTACTCAGGGCACCTGCCTGAAGACTCATGTTTCTCCCTAGTACTTATGCTAATAGACTCCCCATGGCCATTTGGAAATACTTATCAAAATTACAAATGCATCTACGCTTGGCCCCAGCAATTGCACCATCAGAAATGTATCATGTAGATTTACTTGCACACACATGAGGTGATGTGTGTCAAAGATTAGTCCACCGATGGACTCAAACCAAAAAA
>NW_006933259.1:1667-3519 GCF_000298275.1 Orycteropus afer afer
TAATTGTAAGGTTGGAGGTTTGAACCTACCAGCCTCTCCACAGGAGAAAAGATGAGGCGGTGTGTTTCTAAAAGGTTGTTGTTGTTATTGTTATGTGCCATCAAGTCGGACCTGACTCATAGCAACCCCTCCTTGGGTTTCCGAGGCGGTATCACTATGGAAGTAGATTGCCCAAGCTTCCTTCCAAGGAGTGGCTGGTGGGTTTCACAGCCTTGGAAACCCTCTGGGGCAGTTCCAGCCTGTCCTATAGGGTTGCTATGAGTCGGAATTGACTTGAAAGCAGTGGGTTTGGTTTTTTTTTTTTAGTTTTATACTTTATGGTGTGTGAACAATGTGATTCTATGAAAAGATTAAACAAAAATGAGAGTGAGAGAACAAGGAGAAAGAGAGAGAGAGGGAAAAAAATTGCTGACCAGGTAACCTTAGACAAGGACTGCAAGAAAATAGGATTGTGGGAAAGTGGAAGTCTGCGATGATATTTTTTTGGACAGAGTGGGAGAGAGGACAAATGGGAGAAAGGAAAAGAATGAATCTTCCAAATGGTTTTAAATGACGTTCGTCACAGGTCATGGAAATCTAAACTTGTATCTACTTTTGATGGAAGAAGAGACCCCTCTGATGGCTACACCGGCCCACAGCTGTCGTCAGTTGCTGTGGGGTCGGCTCTGACTCACGGTGACCTTACGTACAACAGGAGAAAACGTTGCCTGGTCCTGCAGCATCTTCATGGTCACTGGCTGTGGTTATGAGGTGCCATCAAGTCGGTTCTGACTCCTAGTGACCCCGGTACAACAGAATGAAACACTGCCCAGGCCTGTGCCACCCGCACACCCATTGCCATGCTTGAGCCCCGCATCACAGCCATTGTGTCAATCCGTCCCACTCAGTCCTCTTTTTTCACTGACCCTCTACTTTACCAAGCATGACATTCTTCTCCAGGGATTGGTCCCTTCTGACAACATGACCAAAGTGCAAGAGACAAAATCTCGCCAGTCTTGCTTCTGAGAAAGATTTCGGCTGTACTTCCCCCAGGACATATTTGTTGACTCTTTTGGCAGTCTATGATACAGTCAATATTCTTCACCAATGCCACAACTCAAATGCATCAATTCTTCTGAGGTCTTTATTCACTGTACAGCTTTCACATGCATATGACGCTTTTGAAAATACCATGGTTTGGGTCAGGGACACCTTAGTCTTCAAAGTGACATCTTTGCTCTTAAAGACTTTAAAGAGGTCTTCTGCGGAACATTTGGCCAATGCGATACATCATTTAATTTCCTGACTGCTGTTTCCATGGGTGTTGATTGTAGATTCAAGTAAAATGAAATCTCTGACAACTTCGATCCTTTCTCCATTTATCATGATGTTGCTTATTGGTACAGTTGTAAGGATTTTTGTTTTCTTTGTGTTGAGTGCAATCCACACTGAAGGCTGTAGTCTCTGATCTTCACCAGTAAGGGCTTCAAGTCATCTTCAGTTTCAGCAAGCAAGGTTGTGTCATCTGCATATTGCAGGTGGTTAATGAGTCTTCCTCCAATCTTGATGCCATGTTTTCTTCATATAGACCAGCTTTTGGGATTCTTTGCTCAGCATACAGATCGAAAAAGAATGGTGAAAGGATACAACCCTGATACACACCTTTCCCAATTTTAAACCACACAGTATCCCCTTGTTCCGTTTGAATGACCACCTCTCTATGTACAGGTTCTTCATGAGCACAATTAAGTGTTCTGGAATTCCCATTCTTTGCAATGTCATCCATAATTTGTTATGATCCACACAGTCAAATGCCTTTACATAGTCAATAAAACACAGGTAAACATCTTTCTGGTATTCTGTGCTTTCAGCC
>NW_006933260.1:0-927 GCF_000298275.1 Orycteropus afer afer
CTCGATAGCAATCTCAAAGGACCATCAGAAGCAGTTTGCCTTCAGCTGGCAAGGCCAACAGTATCCTTTTACAGTGCTTCCTCAGAGCTATATCAACTCCCCGGCACTATGTCATAATTTAGTCTGTAGGGATCTTGATTGCCTTTCCCTTCCACAAGACATCACACTGGTCTATTACATTGATGACATTATGCTGATTGGACTTAGTAAGGAAGACTAATCTATGGCTCTAGACTTACTGGTGAGACTTATGCGTGCTAGAGGTTGGAAAATTAACACCATTTGGCCTGGAGATCTTGGATTCGTCATTCGTTGGAGTTATCAGCCAGTATACTTCCTGCCAACCTTGAGCTCCTCAGCCCCTGCAGCTGCGAGAGTTGGGAAAAGCCTCCACCTTGACATTTGATCCAAGAACTTTGGACTTGCCAGTTTCTATAAGTGTATGAGCCATTTTCCTAAGATAAATTTCTCTTTCTCTCTCTATATAAGTGTTACTGGTTTTGTTTCTCTAGAGAACCCAGTCTAACACATTTGATACCGAGAGTGGGGTAAGGGCTATTGTGGTAAGAAAAGCCAAGTGGAAGTTATTAAAAGTGCCTCTACCTACAAAAATAGTAAATCAAAAGTAATACTGTATCTCTGGAGGGGTTGAAGAGATTACTGCCACCATCAAGGACTTGAAGGATGCAGGGGTGATGATTCCCACCCATTTGTAAACTTAATCAGGTGGTGACTCCAATTGCAGCTGCTGTTCCTGATGTGGTTTCATTGCTTGAGCAAATTAGTACGTCTCCTGGTACTTGGTATGCAGCTATTGATCTGGCCAATGCCTTTTTCTCGATAGCAATCTCAAAGGACCATCAGAAGCAGTTTGCCTTCAGCTGGCAAGGCCAACAGTATCCTTTTACAGTGCTTCCTCAGAGCTAT
>NW_006933260.1:3162-3909 GCF_000298275.1 Orycteropus afer afer
ATCCTGAAGCAGCTGGCTTGATAGAATGATGGAATGGCCTCTTAAAAACACAAATATGGCACCAGCTAGGTGGCAATACCTTGAAGGGTTGGGGCGATGTTTTCCAGGAGGCTGTTTATGCTCTAAATCAGCGTCCAATATATGGTTCTGTTTCTCCAATAGCCAGGATTCATGGGTCCAGGAACCAAGGGGTGGAAATGGGAGTGGTACTACTCACTATTACCCCTAGTGACTCACTAAAAATATTCTTGCTTCCTGTCTCTCCTACCCTATGCTCTGCGGGTCTGGAGATCTGAGTCCCAAAGGGAGGAACACTCCCACCTGGAGACACAATACTGATTGCATTGAACTGGAAATTAAGAATGCCATCCAGACATTTTTGTTTCCTTAACGCCTCTGGATCAACAGACAAAGAAGGGCATTACTGTACTATCTGGTGTGATAGATCCTGATTACCAAGGGGAAATTGGAAGGACATTATATAATGGAGGTAAAGAAGAATATGTCGGGAATACAGGAGATTCTTTAGGATGTCTCTTAGTACTACCATGCCTTGTGATTAAAGTCAGTGGAAAATGACAGCAACCCAATTCTGATATGACTCCTAATGGCCCAGACCCTTCTGGAATGAAGGTTTGGATCACCTTACCAAGCAAATCACCACGACCAGCTGAGGTGCTTGCTGAGGGCAAGGGAAATACAGAATGTGTGGTGGAAGAAGGTAGTTCTGAGTATCAGCTATAACCA
>NW_006933261.1:0-1470 GCF_000298275.1 Orycteropus afer afer
ATAATTACACTGAATGTTAAAGGATTAAATGCAGCGCTCAAGAGATGGAGAGTTACAGATTGGATAAGAAAACACAACCCATCAACATGCTGCCTACAAGAGACACACCTTAGAGATAAAGACAAAAATAGACTAAAAATCAAAGGTTGGAAAAAGATATATCAAGCAAATGGCAACTGTACTACAGAAGGAGTGGCAATATTAATTTCTGATCAAATTGACTTTAAGACAAAAACCACTGTACGAGACAAGGAAGAACATTATATAATGATTAAAGGATCAATTGAACATGAAGATATAACCATAATAAATATCTACAGACCCAAGGAAAGAGCCCCAAAATATGTAAATCAGACTTTAACAGAGTTGAAAAGCCAAATAGAGGACTCCACAGTCATAGTGGGAGACTTTAATACACCCCTTTCATTGAAAGATAGAACAACTAGAAAGGAACTCAACAATGCAATCCACCAACTTGGCCTTATAGATATCTACAGAGCACTTTACCCAACAGCAGTACAATATACATTCTTTTCCAGTGCACATGGAACATTTTCCATGACAGACCATATGTTAGGCGATAAAGCAAACCTTAATAAATTTAAAAATATTGAAATACTGCAAAGCATCTTCTCAGATCATAATACTATCAAATTAGAAATCAACAGTAGGAAGATCATTTGCTCTGTAAATCTTCACCCAAATCACAATAAACAAAAAAAATTTTTTAAAAAACAAAAAACTGTAGGAAGATCAACAGGAAAAGAGTAATAAACACATGGAAACTGAACAACACCCTCCTTGAGAAAGACTGAGTAAGAGATGAAACAAAAATGGAAATTCAAAAATTCCTTGAATCAAACAAGAATGAAAACACAACATACCAAAATGTTTGGGACACAGCAATAGCAGTGATCAGAGGCCAATTTATAGAAATAACTACACACATCCAAAAAGAAGAAAGAGCCAAAATCAACACTTTAAACCAACATCTCCAACATTAGAAAAAGAACAGCAAGAAAAGCCTACAGTCACCAGAAGACAGGAAATAATTAAGATTTGAGCAGAAATCAATGAAACAGAAAATAGAAGGGCAACAGAAAAAAATCAACAAGACCAGAAGCTGGTTGTTTTTTAAAAGATCGATAAAATTGACAAACCACTGACAAATTTAATAAAGAAAAGAGGGAGAGATTAAAATAACATGAATAAGAAACAAAATGGGTGACATCACAGCAGAACCAACTGAAATGAAAAGGATAATGTCAGGATACTATGAAAAACTGTACTCCAACAAATTTGAAAATCTGGAAGAAATGGACAAATTTCTTGAAACACACCACTTACTTAAACTAACACAGACTGTTGTAGAAAAGTTGAACAGGTCCATCACAAAAGAAGAAATTGAACAGATCATCAAAAAAATTACCAACTAAAAAAAGTCCTGACCCAGACAGTTTCACTGGAGAA
>NW_006933261.1:2630-3209 GCF_000298275.1 Orycteropus afer afer
CTCAAAACCTACTATACAGACACAGTAGTCAAAACTGCCTGGTATTGGTTTAATGACAGATACACAGACCAATGGAATAGAATTGAGAACCCAGAAATAGAACCATCGACCTATGGTCAGCTGATATTTGACAAAGGGCCAAAATCCATTAAATGGGGAACAGAATGTTTGTTTAATAAATGGTGCTGGCAAACTGGAGATCCATTTGCAGAAAAATGAAACAAGATCTGTACCTCACTCCATATACAAAAACCAACTCCAGATGGATCAAAGACTTAAATGTGAAACTTAAAACTATAGAGTTTCTCAAAGAAAAACTAGGGGCAAATTTAGGGGCCCTGATATATGGCATAAATAGACTAGCAAACACAACTCAAAATGCACAAACAGCAGAAGAGAAACCAGGTGACCGGGATCATCTAAAAATCAAGTTTTCATGTGCTTCCAAAGACTTCTCCAAAAGAGTCAAAATAGAATGTACAGCTTGGGAAAAAATATTTGGTGATGACATATCTGACAAGGGACTTATCTCTAGAATTTATAGAAAACTCCAACACCTCAATAACAAAAAGACAAACA
>NW_006933262.1:0-521 GCF_000298275.1 Orycteropus afer afer
AATATGGACACCAATCACATTAGTCTAGGACCTACACTATTCTAGTACGTCCTAATATTAACTAACAGCATCTTCAAAGACCCTATTTGCAAATGAGATCATATTCACAGAACTTCAACATATATTTCTGGGAAACACACTACAATCCATAAAAATGATGTCTGGAGAAACAGAATCCAAGAAGAGTGTTCTGAAAATGGATGACTGCTCTTCAATCTTTTTCATTATTTGGGCTGTAAATGAAGAAAACAAGCCTTTAATACCAGTATCTCAGGCCTTTGATGGAGTGGTCATAAACCTATGATGAAGACAGAGCTGGGTTCAAATCCTGCCTGTGCTGCCTGCTAACTATATGACACTGAGTAGCTTTCTTAAACATTCTGAAGTTTAATTTTTTTATCTGTAAATTGTGGAACTAATACTACATTGGTCTTGCAAAATTCTACCATACGGGTTCCAGCATTATTTCTGTCACCAAGGCCAAATTTTCCAACTACCGGTGATTCTTCTTTGTTTCCAAC
>NW_006933262.1:2561-3521 GCF_000298275.1 Orycteropus afer afer
CAACAACAATACCCACGTTAAGGGATTTCTTGAACTACAGACAATAAAGGTAAATACTATTGCATACACAGTACTACATTATCAGTAATATCAAACACTGATCTATGGGAGGACCATAAGTAGACAGGCATGCCAAATAGGTATAGATAGATGAATGGGAATGTACCCATGGCCAAATATAGGTTTGGCAGATGATATTCCTATGTACATACTTGTATGTGTTATAAAAAATGTCCATATGCAGTTTAAAGCTAGCATGGGGCAAAGTTTGGAAAACTTCTTAGCCACAACCAAGCATCTTGATTGAAGGAGTGAGTCACTGGGCCTGCAAGTTCTGGACCAGGGTCACAGGGGACATCAAGCTCAATTGGCGCAACATAATATCAAAAATGTTGTTCTGCATCTTACATTGTTTAGTAGTGACTGTGATGTTAAAAGTTCGCAAGCAGCCATCCAAGATGCAACTATTGGTCTCTCCTCATCCAGAACAAAGAAGAGTGAAGAAAATCAAAGATTCATGGAAACAGTCCCAAGGACTAATGGACCATGAGAACCTCAGCCTCTGTGACCCTGAGACCAAAAGATCTAAATGGTGCCCAACTACCAATGCCAACCACTTGGAAAGGGATCAAAATTAGAGATCCTGGATAGAGTTGGAGAAAAAGTGTGGAAGAAAATGAAAAAAACATAAAAAAGGCCAGGTGTACTGGTTGGATAGAGACTAGTGGTACCCCTGAGACTATGGCCCCCAGTCACCCTTTGGGCCTGGAATTGAACTCACACTTGTGACTTAGCTCTCAGCCAAACCATAGACAGACCTATGAGCCAAACAACTACACTAGGTACTTGGAACAATCAACCGTGGGAGATCAGAAGGGCAGCATTTGCACAGGGAGAGAGGTAGGGAGGCAGGAAGGCACAGGCCAGAAGGACACAGGGAAAGGGTAACCACAGGGAGAA
>NW_006933263.1:0-1421 GCF_000298275.1 Orycteropus afer afer
TAACCTAAAAATCACCATGCTAGCCAGGGACTGCATGGAGGACTGTGCACGGTGGCTGGGGAACAAACAGAGAAGGTGAAGAGAAAGGTGGGCTGAACTGTGGAATTTTGCCAGTCTGGACTGTGCCGCCATCGTGAAGATTTAAAAAGCAGCTTGACTATTTTGGATATTTAAAGGGACAGCACTCTCACAGATTCCTGGGGCTTAAGAACATATTCTGCTTTCCAGCAACCCCAAGGACACTCATGACCTACCAGACTGAAAAGATAGGACATTACTCATGTTAATCTTATACCCCACACCCACTTGGTGAATGGAGGTGTGGCCTACAAGAACTCCAACACAGTCCATGTGATCAGATGGAACCTGAGTGCCCTGCCCTGTCCTCCACCAATTTTTATTCTTTTTTCTTTCTTTTCTCTCTTTTTTTTTTTCTTTTTCTCTTTCCTTTTTCTGGTGATTAGTTTCCTTGTATTTCTCTGTTTTAAAACAAGTAATATTATTAATACTTTTGTCCTTTTTATTATTATTCTTAATCTTCCCCTACAAGGTCCTAGTTTTTCAGCATTTTTCTTTTCCCTGTCCCTGATTGAATATTTTTTTTTAATTTAAGGATATTTTACCCCCTTTTTTCTCATGACTAAAGCTGTTCCTTGTTTTTCTTTTTCCATTTTTCCCATTTTTTTCTGCATTTATTATTCTCCTTCCCTACTATCTTTTTCTTAGTGTCCTATCCCCAGATATTGCAGGTTTTCTTGTTTTTTCTTCTTTTTTTCCCTTTTCTCTTTTTTTGATTGCTGTTCCTGTGTCATTACATGTTGTGCTTTTCATCCATGGGTTTTTAGTTTTTTTTGATGGTTATTCAATTGTAATTTGTGTCTAACTGAGTGGGAGACAACAAAAGTACCCATAAGACACAACTACATCCACACCTCCTGCAACTTCACTTACTGAGCGAGAGCCACTACCTTCTTCTTCACCAACAGGCCAATGATAAAAAACCACCAAGAATAACCTGAATCACACTTGGCTGCACTTCACAAACAGTTAACAGAGATCTAAATACAACAACACCACAATGCCTCAGAGGCAACAGACAATCACAGTCCACACAAAGAAGGAGGATAAAGTAGTAGAAACAAGGGAGCAGGATATAGACCCAGAACACATCCTGGAGGAAGAAGCAGCATTGGAACTCTCTGATAAGGAATTCAAAAGAATTATCTTTAGGTATCTTCAAAGGATTGAGAGACAGAACAAAGAAAACACAGAAAACACCTTAAAAGAATTTTGGAAGAATATACAAGAACAAAATGACAAATTAAATGAAAAATTAGAAATGATTCTAAATCTACAGAGAGAAATCAGAAGACTAACACTAAATTGCCAGAAATAGATAAAACATTGGAAGGGCAAAGGAG
>NW_006933263.1:2524-3250 GCF_000298275.1 Orycteropus afer afer
ACATAACAAAATGACAGCAACAAATTAAAACTCATCAATAATTACCCTGAATGTTAATGGATTAAATGCACCACTCAAGAGACGGAGAGTTGCAGATTGGATAAGAAAGCAAAACCCATCAATATGCTGCCTACCATCAAAAAAGAAGAAAGAGCCAAAATCAACACTTTAAACCAACATCTCCAACAATTAGAGAAAGAACAAGAAAAGCCAACAGTCACCAGGAGAAAGGAAATAATAAAGATTTGAGCAGAAATCAATGAAAGAGAAAATAGAAGGGCTATAGAAAAAAACAAGACCAGAAGTTGGTTTTTCGAAAAGATCAATAAAATTGACAAACCACTGGCAAATTTAACAAAGGAAACCAAGGAGAGAATACAAATAACATGAAGAAGAAACAAAATGGGTGACATCACAACAGAACCAACTGAAATCAAAATGGTAATATCAGGATAATATGAAGAACTGTACTCCAACAAATTTGAAAATCTTGAGGAAATGAACGGTTTTCTAGAAACACACTGCTTACCTAAACTAACACAGATTGATGTGGAAACGTTGAACAGGCCCATCACAAAAGAAGAAATTAAAAAGGTCATCAAAAATTTATCAACTCAAAAAAGTCCTGGCCCAGATGGTTTCACTGGAGAATTTTACAAAACATTCAGAGAAGTACTGATACTAATCCTACTCAAACTATTCCAAAACATAGAAAAGGATGGAATC
>NW_006933264.1:0-1187 GCF_000298275.1 Orycteropus afer afer
CAACGAGACGGATTGATACAGTGGCTGCGATGATGGGATCAAGTATAGCATGGATTGTGGGGCTGGTGCGGGATCGGGCAGTGTTTCGTTCTGCTGTGCGTGGGGTCTCTATGAGTCAGAAACGACTCAACGGCACTTAACAACAACAACATTCTTCCCTTCCCAGTTCTAGTTTTCAGCTTTTTCTCTCTTCCCTGTTCCTGGTTCCATTCCTTCTCATGTTAAACTTCATTCCTTGTTTTCCTTTTCACAATTTTCTCATTTTTTTTCCTTCATTATTCTCCTACTCTACCATTTTTCTCTTATAGCCCCCTCCTGAGATATTGATGGGCTTGTTTTTTATCTTCTTTTCTTTTTTGGGTGATTGTTCCTGTGTGTTTATATAGTGTGTTTTTTGTCCACTTGCTTTTACTTTTTTGATGGCTTTTTGATTGTTGTTTTTGTCTAACTGAGTGGGAGACAGCAACCGTACACATATGATGCACCCACACCTGCACCTCCTGCAGCTCCATTTACTTTCTTCTCTGCCAACTAGCTAACAATAAATGACCACCAAGAACAGCTTGACTCACCTTTAACTGCTCTTTACAAACAGTTAACAAAGATCTAAATACTACAATGACACAATGTCTGAGAGACAACAGACCATCAGAGTCCACACAAAAAAAGCAAGATAAAGTGGTAGAAACAAGGGAACAGGATACAGACCCAGGACACATCCCTGAGGAAGCAGCAGCATTGGAACTCCTTGATAAGAAATTCAAAAGAATTATATTTAGGTACCTTCAACAGATTGAGTTTTGGATCAAGGAAAACACTGACAAAATTAAGGAAAACACAGACCAAACCCAACACAGACCAAAGCCTAGAACAATTTTGGAAGAAAATACAACAGCAAAATGACAAAATAAATGAAAAATTAGAAATGATATAAAATCTACAGGTAGAAATCCAGAAAATTAATACTAAATTTTCAGAAATAGTAACACATTGAAAGGGCAAAGGAGTAGAATCAAATCAATGGAAGACAGAATTAATGAGATTGAAGACAAATACCTGAATACATCTTTGGAAAGGGATCAATCAGAAAAAAGATCAAAATAAAATGAAGAAAGCTTAAGGTTCATGTGGGATACCATCAAAAGGAATAACCTACATGTAATTGGAATTCCAGAACAGGAGGAGAA
>NW_006933264.1:2027-3438 GCF_000298275.1 Orycteropus afer afer
AATGAGCTTAGCACAGAAAATTATATGGAACAAAGAAACCAGAAACACAATGAAAAAAAAATAAACAAAATGACAGCAACCAGTTCATACTTGTCAATAATTACACTGAATGTCAATGGATTAAATGCACCACTCAAGAGACTGAGAGTTGCAGACTGGATAAGAAAACATAACCCATCAATATGCTGTCTACAAGAGACACACCTTAGAGACTGTGTTAGTCTGGGTTCTCCAGAGAAACAAAACCAATAAAGCTTATATAGAGAGAGAAAGAGAAATTTATCTTAGGAAAATGACTCACACACTTATAGAAGCTGGCAAGTCCCACGTTCTTGGATCAAAGCTAGAGGTTTTTCCTGACTCATGCAGCTGCTGGGGCTGATGAGCTGAAGATTGGCAGGCAGTATACTGGCTGTTGACTCCAAAGAAAGATAAATCCAAGATCTCCAGGCTGAATGGTGGATTGTTCATTCACGGACAGTTGTAGGCAGCACAACAGAATCCCAATCCACAGAAGAGCATCTCTTTTCCCAGGATGTCCATAAATATACTGGAAACAGGCCACACCCCTAGGGAAACTCCTATCCACTGAAACCTGTCCATTGTGGGTGGCCCTGCTGGGATTTGAAATACCAGTGGCATAGCCTCCAGCCTCACAGCAACATGCCAACCACTACAGTATGACCAACTGACAGATGGGTAGTGAATACTCTGCTAATAGGACTGTAAAATGGTACAACCACTGTGGAAAATGGTACAGCACTTCCTTAAAAAGCTAGAAGTAGAAATGCCATATGATCCAGCCATCCTGCTATTGTATATATATCCTAAAGAAATAAGAGCTTTGACATGAACAGATACATGCCCACTGATGGGCATTTGCTGATGATATGATCCTATACCTATAAAACCCAAGAGACTCAGTCAAAAATCTACTGGAACTAATTGAGAGATTTAGCATCGTGGCAAGATACAAGATTAACATCCAAAAATCAGTTACACCAGCAAAGAGATTGCTGAAAAAGAAATAAGGAAATCAATGCCATTTACAATGTTGTTGTTGTTATGTGTTGTCGAGTCAGAACCAACTCATAATGACCCCTCCTTTGGTTTCCGAGTATCACCACAGAAGTAGATTGCCCAACCTTCCTTCTGAGGAGTGGCTGGTGGGTTTGAACTGCCAGCCTTCTGGTTAGCAGTCAATAGCTACCAAAAAAATAAATCTTACCAGGGACACAAAAGACCTATACAAAGAAAACTATAAAAAACTACTTCAAGAAACCATAAGAGATCTACATAAATGGTAGGACATACCATGCTCATGGATAGAAAGATTGAACATTGCGAAAATGTCAATTCTACCCAAAGCAATCTATACATTCAATGCAATCCCAATCCAGATCCCATCAAC
>NW_006933265.1:0-3402 GCF_000298275.1 Orycteropus afer afer
AAAAAAAAAAAAACATAGCAGAACTCACACAAAAAAATACTAGCTTTTGCCTTCATCTTGATATATACATTTTTACTTTTACATATTCTGTGAAATCTGAACAAAAGACTCTAATATACATTAGGACTTTGATACTTCGTAGACAATGCTAGGACTTCAGTAATGTTAATTGCATTAACTCTCCGCTTGCCTTTTGAGTTACTATTATTATCCATTTTGTTTCAACATATATTTTAAATCACACATATATTATTGTTATTGTTTTGGACAGTACTATTTGTTTGATTTACCTACATAGTTAGCTTATCCATTATTCTTCATTCCTTTCTTCATTTCCATGTTTCCATTGTTGTTGTTGTTGTTAGGTGCAATCAAGTAGGTAGGCTGCAACCCATAGCAACCCCACGTACAACAGAAAGAAACATTGCCCAGTACTGTGCCATCCTCACAATCTTGAGCCCATCATAGCAACCACTGTGTCAATCCATCTTGTTGAGGGTCTTCCCCTTTATCATTGACCCTCTACTTTACCAAGCATGATATCCCTCTCCAGGGAATGATCCCTCTGACAATATCACCAAAGCAGGTGAGATGAAGTCTGGCCATTCTTGCTTCCAAGGAGCATTTCAGCTGCACTTCTTCCAGGACAGATTTATTCATTCTTCTGGCAGTCCACGGTATTTTCAGTATTCTTCACCAACACCACAATTCAAAGGCATCAACTCTTCTTTGGTCTTCCTTATTCATTGTCCGGCTTTCACATGCCTATGAGGCAATTGAAAATACCATGGCTTGGGTCAGGCACACTTTAGTCTTCAAAGTGACATCTTTGCACTTTAACATTTTAAAGAGGTCTTTTGCAGGACATTTGCCCAGTGCAATATGACGTCTAATTTCTTGGCTACTGTTTCCATGGTTGTTGACTATGGATCAACAATCAAATTCTTGACAATTTCAATCTTTTCTCCATTTATCATGATGTTACTTATTGGTCCAGTTGTGAGGCTTTTTGTTTTCTTTATGTTGAGATGTAATCCTACTGAAGGCTGTAGTCTTTGATCTTCATCAGTTAATGTTTCAAGTCATCTTCATTTTCAGCAAGCAAGGTTGTATCATCTGCATATCACAAGTTGTCAATGATTCTTCCTCCAATCCTGATGCCACATTCTTCTTCATATAGTCCACTTTTTGGATTATTTCCTCAGCATACAGATTGAGTGGGAGCTCTGGTGGCGTAGTGCCTAAAGCATTTGACTGCTAACCAGAAGGCTGGCAGTTCAAACCCACCAGCCACTACTTGGAAGGAAGGTTGGGCAATCTACTTCCATAGTGATACTGCCTTGGAAACCCAAGGAGGGGTCACTATGAGTCGGGTCCAACTCGATGGCAGTGGGTTTTGAATACAGATTGAGTAAGCATAGTGAAAGGATACAACCCTGATGCACACCCTTCCTGATTTTAAAACACGCAATAACCCCCTGTCTGTTTGAACAAAAGCCTCTTGGTCTATGTAGAGGTTCCTCATGAGCACAATTAAGTGTTCTGGAATTCCCATTCTTTGCAAGGTTATCCATAATTTTTTTTATGATCCACACAGTCAAATACCTTTGTATAGTCAATAAAACACAGCTACACATCTTTCTGGTATTCTTTGCTTCTAGCCAAGATCCATCTGACATCAACAATGATATCCCTCATTCCATGACCTTTTCTGAATCCAACTTGAATTTCTGGAAGCTCCCTGTCAATATACTGCTGCAACTGTTTTTGAATTATCTTCAGCAAAATTTTACTTGTGTGTAGTATTAATGATATTGTTGGATAATTTCCCCATTTTGTTGAATCTTTCTTTGGAATGGGCATAAATATCTGTCTCTTACAGTCAGTTGGCCAGGTAGCTGTTTTCCAAATTTCTTGGCATAGACCAGTAAGTGCCTCCAGCACTGCATCCATTTGTTGAAATATCTCAACAGGTATTCCATCAATTCCTGGACCCTAGTTTTTCACCAATTCCTTCAGTGCAGCTTGGATTTCTTCCATCAATACCATTGTGTTTTGATTATATGCTACCTCCTGAAAAATTTGAATGTTGACCAATTCTTTTTGGTACAGTGACTTTGTGTATTCCTTCCATCTTTTTTGATGCTTCCTGCATTATTTAATATTTTGCCCATAGAGCCATTCAATATTGCGACTCAAGGCTTGAACATTTTTCTTCAGTTCTCTCAGCTTGAGAAATGCCAAGTGTGTTCTTGTCATTGGTTTTCTAATTCCAGGTTTTTGCTCACTTCCTTATAATACTTTACTCTGTCTTCTCAAGCTGCTTTTTGAAATCTTCTATTCAACTGTTTTATTTCACAATTCTTTCTTTCACTTTAGCTACTCTCCATCCAAGACCAAGTTTCAGAGCCTCTTCTGACATCCATTTTGGTCTTTTTTTTTTTTTTTTTCCCTTCCTGTCTTTTTAATGATCTTTTGCTTCTTCACATATGATGTGATTGATCCCATCCCAAAACTCATATGGACTTTGGTGTTTGGTGTTCAATGCATCAAGTCTATTCTTCAGATGGTCTCTAAATTCAGATGGGATATAATCAAGGTTACATTTTGGTTCTCATGGAGTTGTTTTAATTGTCATCAGCTTCAATTTGAACTTGCATATGAGAAATTTATGGTCTGTTCCACAGTCAGCTCCTAGTCTTGTTTTGGCTGAAGACACTATGCTTCTCCATCACCTCTTTCCACAGATATGGTCAATCTGTTTCCTGTGTATTCCATCTGGTGCAGTCCACCTGTATAGCCATTGTTTATATTGTGGAAAAAAGGTATTTGCAGTGAATAAGTCATTGATCCTGAAAAAATCTATCATGCGCTCTCCAGCATCATTTCTATCACCAAAGCCATATTTTCCAGCTGCCAATAATTCTTTGTTTCCAACTTTCACATTCTAATCATGTGTAATAATCAATATATATTGATTGCATGTTTGGTCAATTTCAGTCTACAGATTTTGGTAAAAATCTTCAATATTTTCATCTTTGGCTTTAGTGGTTGGTGTGTAATTTTGAATAGTAGCAATATTAACTGGTCTTCTTTGTAGGCATATGGATATTGTTGTATCACTGATAGCATTGTACTTCAGAATAGATCATGAAACATTATTTTTGACAATAAATGCGATACCATTCCTCTATAATTTGTCATTCTCAGCATAGCAGACCATATGATTATCTGATTCAAAATGGCTAATACTGTCCATTTCAGCTAATGCTTAGCATATTGATCTTTATGCTTTCCTTTCATTTTTGATACATAACAAAATGACAGCAACAAATTCAAACTTATCAATAATCACCCTGAATGTTAATGGATTAAATGCACCACTCAAGAGACGGAGAGTTG
>NW_006933266.1:0-518 GCF_000298275.1 Orycteropus afer afer
ATCGGGCAGTGTTTCGTTCTGCTGTGCATGGGGTCGCTATGAGTTGGAAACGACTCTATGGCAGTTAACAACAACAACAACAACATGTATCAGGCACTTTGCTAAGTGCCTCCATTTATTCTCCCAGAGTCCTGTTTGTTGTTGTTGTTATTAGCAGTTGGCATGTCAGCCCCTGACTCATGGTGGCCTTATGCCTGATCAAATAAATGCTACCTCATCTTGCACCATCCCCATGATCAGTTATAGATTGGACCTTAATGATCCATAGGGCTTTCATTGGCTGATTTTAGGAAGTAGATCACCAGCTCTTTCTTCTTAATCCATCTCAGTCTGGAAGCTCCTCTGGCACCTGTTCAGCATCATAGCAACAAGGAGGCCTCCACTGTTTAGTGGTATCTGCACATGAGATACATCGAACAGGACTAGAACCTGGGTATCCTGCCTGCAAGGTGAGAATTCTATCACTGAACCAATGATACTTCATTGAGTCCTGTTAGGATCCTTATTTTACAGGTGAG
>NW_006933266.1:2363-2865 GCF_000298275.1 Orycteropus afer afer
AAAAAAAAAAAAAAATGGCAAGAGTTGACATCCTTGCCTTATTCCTGTTCTATTCTCTGTGGAGAATATTTCAGTATTTTACCACTGAGTACGATGCTAGGTGTGGGTGTTTTGTCCTTTATTGGGTTGAGGAAGTTCCTTTCTACTCCTAGTTTGTTGAATGCTTTTATCATGAAGCAATGTTGGCTTTTGTCATAGCTGGGACATGTCTGATGAGCTGGGAAGGACGGTAGCACTCCATCTGCTGAGTGGGCAAAGTGAGGAGGTTCCAGGTCTTGAGGCCCTTGAGGTCTTTCTGTCCATCTCAAAGCCACATGCCTGAATTTCTGCCTGACAGGTCTGTCCATCTGTCTTCCTATCTCAGAACCTGACAATGTAACCTGATGCAAACAGTTAACATGCTAAAATGTTAAGTGAAAAGTCTGAGGTGTCTTGGAAGAAAGCCTTGGTGACCTCCTTCTGAAAAATCATCCATTGAAAACTATATGGGGTACAGTTCTAT
>NW_006933267.1:0-506 GCF_000298275.1 Orycteropus afer afer
TACAGTCTTGTAAGCTCATTTTGCTTTTGATATGTCCATAGCTGTGGTTTCTGGGATTTGTCATCTTGTGTATTAATGGTCGGTTGTTATTTGCTATTTTTGGTTCTCTGTTGAAAGGATTCCCTTTAGCATCTCTTGTAAAGTTGGTCTGGTTTTAACAAATTCCCTTGGTTTCTGCTTATCTGGAAATCTCCTAATTTCACCATCATATTTGAGTGACAATTTTGCTGGGTATATAATTCTTGGTTGCAAATTTTTCTCTTTCAGGGTTTTATATATACCATCCTATTACCTTCTCGCTTGCATGGTTTCTGCTGAGAAATCAGAGCTTATTCTTACTGGCTGTCCTTTGTAGGTAGCTTTTTGTTTTTCCTGTGCTGTTTTCAGGATTCTGTCTTTGTCTTTGGTTTTGATGAGTTTGAGGATGATGTGTCCTGGTGATATTCTTTTGGGGTCTATCCTGTTTAGGGTTCATTGGACTTCCTGAATGGATATATTCTCATCTT
>NW_006933267.1:3368-4058 GCF_000298275.1 Orycteropus afer afer
GAGGAGAGACCCATCGTTGCATCTAGATGGCAGCTTGCTAACTTTTAAGATCCTAGTCGTTACTCACCAAAGTAGGTGGTGGAACACTCTAAGACCCATTCTTGATGATGTGCACTGCATACTTCAGTGTAACTGAGTTTATTGAACTAGACTGAAGGCTTTATCTGCAAGCAGGGAAATTTCCAAGCAAAGAATGGACAGCATTCTCTGAGGCAATATCACTATGGAAGTAGATTGTCCAATCTTCCTTCTGAGGAGTGGCTGGTGGGTTTGAACCACCAGCCGTCTGGTTAGCAGTCAAATGCCTTAGGCACTACACCACCAGATCTCCCTACAATATTTTAAGCTTTTCTAAACCTTCAGGATGTGACAACAAGGGATGTTAAACAAGAAAAACGGTCCAAATTAAACACTGAATGATTTCACCCAAAATACTAATAGTTTCCTCGTGGAGAAATATTGAACCAGGAGAACAATATTTTATTTTTCTGTTGACCATAACTTAAAACACTCTAAAGCTCTATATCTTTAAAAAATATATGTTGTTGTTGTTGTTATTTGCCATCGAGTCGGCCCTGACTCATAGGGACCCCCCCCTTGGGTTTCCAAGGCAGTATCACTACGGAAGTAGGAATGTCCAACCTTCCTTCCGAGGAGTGGCTGGTGGGTTTGAACCGCCAGCCTTCTGGT
>NW_006933268.1:0-882 GCF_000298275.1 Orycteropus afer afer
TTTTTTTGGTAGGTATTGTAAATGGTATTGATTTCCTTATTTCTTTTTCAGCAATCTCTTTGCTGGTGTAGAAGAATCCATCTGATTTTTGGATGTTGATCTTATATCCTGCCATGATGTTATATCTCTCAATTAGTTCCAGTAGAGTTTTGACTGAGTCTCTTGGGTTTTCTAGGTAGAGAATCATATCATCAGCAAATAGGGATAGTTTGACTTCTTCCTTGCCAATTTGGATGCCTTTGATTTTCCTTTTTTGTCTTATGGCCCTGACTAGGACTTCCAATACAATGTTGAATAGAAGTGGTGATAGTGGGCATCCTTGTCTGGTTCCTGTTCTCAAGAAGAATGGTTTCATTCTCTCTCCATTGTTTATAATGTTGGTTGTTGATTTTGCATAGATGCCCTTTATTATGTTGAGAAATGTGCCTTCTATTCCTATTTTGCTGAAAGTTTTGATCAGGAATGGGTGTTGGATTTTATCAAATGCCTTTCTGCATCAATTGATGTGATCATGTGGTTCTTCTTTTTTTATTTATGTGGTGGATGACATTGATTGTTTTTCTAATTTTCTTTGATAATTTCTGCATTCTGTTGGATCAACTTTCTTTCGAATGGGCAATAATAAGGATCGCTACCCATAGATTGGCCAGTTATCTGTCTTCCAAATTTCTTGGCATTAATGAATGAGTGCCTCCAGTGCAGTGTCCATTTGTTGAAACATCTCAATGGGTATTCCTTCAACTCCTGGGTCCTTGTTTATTGTCAATTCCTTCAGTGTATTTTGGACTTCTTCCTTCAATACAATTAGGTCTTGATCATATGCTACCTCCTGAAATGATTTAACACAAACCAAATATTTTTGATTCAGTGATTCTGTGTATT
>NW_006933268.1:1602-3439 GCF_000298275.1 Orycteropus afer afer
GGGTGAAACTTTAGGCACACTCCATACTACCAAAAATTTCCTCTTCATCTATCAACCTGTGAAATCTAGAACAGAATTTTTGTTTCCAAAGTTCAGAGTTGGGACAGGCACAAGGTTGACATTTCCATACTACATGTGACAAGTTAAAGCAAAGAAGAGATAATGAGTACCAAAGAAGTCAACAACCAAGCAGGACAAATTACATTATCTCTTAAAGCTTAAAATAATCCTCTCTTGTACAAGACTATCTGGATAATGGCCTTGCCCTCCAGACTCAAGATATTGGCTACACCCTCAGGATCCTGGCTGGAAGTCCTAATGCTCTGGGCTTAAACTACATCTTCCAGGATGTAAGGGATGACAACACCCCTCCCTTGCCATTGTTATTGTTAGGTGCCAATGAGTTGATGCTGACTGATAGCAAAATGTGTACAACAGAATGAAATACTGCCTGATCTTGTGCCAGCCCCACAATCCTTGCTATACGTGAGCCCATTGTTGTAGCCACTGTATCAATCCCTCTTGTTGAGGGTCTTCCTCTTTTTTGCTGACCCTCCACTCTACCAGGAATGATATTTTTCTCCAGGGAATGATCCCTTCTGAAAATATGACCAATGTAGGTGAGTCAAAGTCTGGCCATTCTCCCTTCCAAGGAACATTCTGGCTGCACTTCTTCCAAGACAGCTTTCTTAGTTCTTCTGGCAGTCCATGGTACTTTCAGTATTCTTTGCCAACACCACAACTCAAAAGCATCAATTCTTCCCTGGTCATCCTTATTCAGAATTCAACTTTCACATGCATATCTGGCTATTGAAAATGCCATGGCTTCGCTTAGGTGCACCTTGGTCTTCAGAGACATGTTTGCTCTTCAACGCTTTCAAAAGGTCTTTTGCAGCAGATTTTCCCAGTGCAATATGTTGTCTGATTTCTTGACTGTTGCTGCCATGGGTGTTGATTATAAAAACAAGTAATATGAAATCTTTGACAATTTCAATCTTTTCTCCATTTATGGTGATGCTACTTTTTGGTCCAATTGTGAGGAATTTGTTTTCTTTATGTTGAGATGTAATCCATACTGCAGACTTTAGTCTTTAACTTTCATCAATAAGTTCCTCAAATCATCCTCATTTTCAACAAACATGGTTGTGTGCTCTGCATATCTCAGGTTATTAATGAGTCTTCCTCCAGTCTTGATGCCTCATTCTTCTTCATATACTCCAGCTTCTTGGATTATTTGCTCAGCATACAGATTGAATAAGTACAGTAAAGGGATACAACCCTGACACACTGCCTTCCTAACTTTAAACCATGCAGTAAAGCCTTGTTTGTTCAAATGGCAGCCTCCTGGTCTAAGTACAGGTTCCTCATGAGCATAATTAAGAGATCTGGAATTCCCATTCTTCTCAATGTCATCCACAATTTATCATGATCTACATAATAAAATGCTTTTGCATAGTCAATAAAACAAAAGGAAATATCTTTCTGGTTTTCTTTGCTTTCAGTCAAGATCCATCTGACATCAGCAATGATATCCCTCATTCCATGTCCTCTTCTGAATCCAGCTTGCATTTCTGGAAGTTCCTGTCAATATACTACTGCAACCATTTTTTAATTTTCTTCAGCAAAATTTCACTTCCATATGATACTAATGATATTGTTCAATAATTTTCACATTCTGTAGAATCACATTTCTTTGGAATGGGTATAAATATGGATCTCTTCCAGTCAGTTGGCCAGGTAGCTGTCTTCTAAATTTCTTGCCACAAACGAGTAAGTGCCTCCACCGCAGCATTCATTTGCTGAAACATCTCAATGAATATTGTGTTGATTTCTGAAG
>NW_006933269.1:0-556 GCF_000298275.1 Orycteropus afer afer
AGCATACCTCTCAGGAGAGTTGAAAAATCTATTAGAATTAGTTTAGAACTATATTTAAAGTTATAGCTCCTCATAGATTTTACTTAATCCATAGAAAGGTAAATTTATTACATAGAATATAAGATTGGGAGCTTTTAAAAATGTTTCTGCATTTGGCTCTTATAGTACTCAATAGCTCCTAAAGCAGCTAAATCTGGGATGGATTAAATCACATATAAGTACAGGAAAATTGCCACATATAAGTACTTTCCATTGTCACCCTGTATCTCAGTACCTTGGACACCAGTCTCTGTCCTTTTGCACTTAGATCAGTTTGGTAATTTAACATTCCATTCCTTTTCTTTCACGTATAGCTATTGAATTGACTCAAAGCCAGAATTTTACAGTATGTTAAAATTTCTCTTTTTTACCAATCTTGGAGGGCAACTACCTGTCACTCTCTACAGGTAAGTCTTGGTAAAAAAAAAAAAAAAAAAAAAAATGATTATTGGTTGTTTCATCTTAAGAATCAATAGCTCATTACCTCACTAAAGTCATGTGAGCAAAGTCATCTTTC
>NW_006933269.1:3096-4357 GCF_000298275.1 Orycteropus afer afer
ACCAAAATATGTGAGACCAAGTCTTACCATCCTTGCTTCTAAGGAGCATTCTGGCTGTACTTCTTCCAAGACAGATTTGTTCATTCTCCTGGCAGTTCATGGTATATTCAATATTCTTTCCCAGCACCATAATTCATAGACATCAATTTTCTTTCAGTCTTCCTCATTTATTGCCTACTTTTTAGCATGTCTGTGAGCTGACTGAAAATACCATGGCTTGGATCATACATACCTTAGTCCTCAACGTAATTTCTTTGCTTTTTTAAAACTATAAAGAGGTTTTTCTGCAGCAGATTTGTCCAATGCAATACATCTTCTAATTTCTTGATGACTGCTTTCATGGGTTGTGATTGTGGATCCAAATAAAGTGAAATCCTTGACAACTTCCATCTTTTCTCCTTTCATCATGATGTCGGTTACTGGTCCAGTTGTGAGGAATTTTGTTTTCTTTATGTTGAGTTATAATCCATACTGAAGGCTGTAGTCTTTGATCTTCATCAGTAAATGCTTCAAGTCCTCTTCACTTTCAGCTAGCAAGGTGTGTCATCTCCATAACAGGTGGTTAATAGATATTTCTCCAATCCTGATTCCCCGTTCTTCACGTAGTCCAGCTTCTCAGATTATTGGTAGCAAATAATTGCAGAAATAAATGAATTCTGCCATGAGAAGGTTTTTATTTTAAATAAAGTGTAGAAATGAAATACTAGCTGCTGCAGATTCCTTTTCACTAAAAAGACATTATTAGCTCATAGTGATTGTGGTGGTTATGTTTGTGTGTCAACTTGGCTGAGTCTAGTTGAGTGGCTGGGTAGCTGGTGGTAGTTATTCCCCATGATGAGACTGGCAATCAACTGCATGGTGAGATCTACCACAAGCAGCTGAGTAGTTGCCTTTGGAATGTGGTCTGTTTCCTGTATATAAGGAGAAGCCTTGGGGATAGTCTCTAGCTTATGGCACCTTGAACCCTGCATGTAGCCGTGTCATTGTTCAGCAGCTGCCATGCTCTGCCGACCTTGGGACTTACAATGGACTTGAATTAATGGCCAGCCATGTGATTCAGTAATATTGAGACTGTGCCTTTTTACTTGTTGACCTTGAGCTTGGCAGCCTCAGCAGCCAGCAGCTGTCTGAATGAAGAAAAGCATCTAGCTTCTGTGGGCCGGGAGAAGGAGGCAGAGCTGGACCCCAAGGTTGAGGGGCTTTCACCCAGCCCCTAGAGCCTGGCACTTTGAACTTGGACTTAAAGCCTCCAAACTGTAAG
>NW_006933270.1:0-1770 GCF_000298275.1 Orycteropus afer afer
GATCCAACTCTACAGCAATGAATTTGGGGGGTTTTTTTGTTTTGTTTTCTCTATATTGAGATGGATCTCATTTCTGTTCCAGTGGTCTGTGTGTCTATTGCTATACCAATACCAGACTGTTGTCACTACTGTGGCTGTATTATAGGTTTTGAGATCGAGGAGTGAAAGACTTCCTACTTTGTTGTTCTTCTTCAGTAGTGCTTTGCTTATCCAAGGGCTCTTTCCTTTAATAAAATTAGTGATTGGTTTTAACATGTCTTTAAAAGAATATTGATGGAATCTGAATTGGGATTGCATTGAATGTATAGATTGTTTTGGGTAGTAATGACATTTTCCCAGTGTTAAGTCTTCCTGTCCGTGAACCTGGTGTGTT
The DNA here is from genome assembly GCF_000298275.1 of Orycteropus afer afer. Lineage (NCBI taxonomy): Eukaryota > Metazoa > Chordata > Mammalia > Tubulidentata > Orycteropodidae > Orycteropus > Orycteropus afer. The sequence continues at coordinate 374 of NW_006933270.1, forward strand.
TTTCCATTTATACAGATCTTTTGTAGAATCTTGAAGTAGCATTTTACAGTTATTTTATAGTTTTCTTTGTATAGGTGTTTTGTGGCCCTAGTAAGATTTATTCCTGAATATTTTATGTTTTTGGTAGCTATTGTAAATGGTATTACTTTCTTTTTCAGGGATCTCTTTGCTGGTGTAGAGGAATCAATTGTATCTTGATCTTGTATCCTGTCGCTATGCTAAATTTGTCAGTTAGTTACAATAGTTTTCTGCTTAGTATCTTGGGTTTTCTTTGTATAGGGATAGTTTAACTTCTTCCTTACCAGTTTGGATGTCTTTTATTTCCCTTCTTGCCTTATAGCCCTGGCTAGGACTTCCAATACAATATTGAATGGAAGTGGAGATAGAGGGCATCCTTGTCTGGTTCCCACTCAAAAGGGGTGTACTTTCAGTCTCTCCCCATTGAGAATAATACTGGTTGTTGGTTTTGCTTATATGCCCTTTATTATGTTGAGGAATTTCCTTTCAATTCCTGTTTTTCTGAGAGTTTTTATAAGGAATATGTATTTGATTTTATATCAAATGCTTTTTCTTTATCTATTGGTAGGATCACCTGGTTCTTTTCCTTTATTTTACTTATGTGATTGATTATGTTGATTGTTTTTCTACTGTCGAACTATCCTTGCATAGGTGATATGAATCCCACTTGGCCATGACATTAATTTTTTGATGTGTTGTTGGAGTCTGTTGGCTAGGATTTTGTGGAAGACTTTTATGTCTGTATTCCTGAGGCCTATTGATGTGTAGTTTTCCTTTTCAGTGGTGTCTCTGCCTTGCTTTGGTATCAGGGTTTTGCTTGCTCTGTAAAATGAATTTGGGAGGATTCCATCCTTTTCTGTGTTCTGGAATAGTTTGAGTGTGATTGATGACAGGTCTTCTCTGAATGTAAGTGGTGTGTTTGTAGAAATCTGTCCATTTCTTCTAGATTTTCAAATTTGTGTAGGGTACAGTTCTTCATATTATCTTGAGATTACCCTTTTTATGTCAGCTGGTTCTGTTGTGATGTCATCCATTTCATTTGTTGTGTGTGTTATTTGCATCTTCTCCTACTTTCCCTTTGTTACATTTGCCAGTGGTTTATCACTTTTATTAATCTTTTAAAAGAACCAACTTTTGGTCTTAGTGATTTTTTTCTGGTGTCTTTCTGTTTCATTTATTTCTACTCTAATCTCTCTTCTTTTCTAGTGGTGATGGTAGGCTTTTTTTTTTTTTTTTCCCTGCTGCTCTTTTTCTGATAGTTGGAGAAGTTGGATTAATGTGTCAATTTTTGCTTTTTTCTTTTTTGGTGTGCATTTATTGTTAAAAAATTGTCCTCTGATCACTGCTTTTGCTGTGTCCCAAAAATTTTGATATGCCAT
>NW_006933270.1:2255-3322 GCF_000298275.1 Orycteropus afer afer
CTGGCTGCTGAGGCTAACAAGCCCAAGGTCAACAAACAAAATGGCACAGTCCCAGTGTTACCAAACCACATGGCAGGCCATTAATTCAAGTCCATTGTAAGCCCAAGGTTGGCAGAGCATGAGAGGCTGCTGAAAAATGACACAACTACATGGAGAGTTCAAGCACGCCATAAGCTAGAGACTGTTCCCCAAGGCTTCTCCTTAAGTACAAGAAACAGACCACATCCCTAAGGCAGCTACATGGCTGCTCACAGTAGATTCCACCATGGAACTAATTACCAGTCTCATCATGGAGAATCTACATCCAGCTGCCCAGCCACTCCACCAGGCCCAGCCAAGTTGACACACAGACTTAACCACCACACCTGGGGGAAGTTACATGTGTACTGGAAAAGAATATATATTGTGCTATTGTTTGGTGTAGTGCTCTGAGGTCAGGTTGATTGATTTTATTGTTTAGCTCTTCTGTGTCATTACTGACTTTATTTCTAGTAGTTGTGACGCTCATTGAAAGGGTATAAAGTCTACCACCATTACTGTGGAGTCATCCATTTGTCTTTTCAATTCTGTTAGTCTGTTTTATGTATTTTGGCACTCTTTCATTGGGTACATTGATTGATATTTATTATGGCTATGTCCTTTTATTCAGTTTATCCTTTAATCGTTACATAATGTCCATTCTTGTCTTTTTGGTGGTTTTTGTCTTAAAGTCTGTTTTATAAGAAAAGCATGCCAGTCTAGCTGTTTTGTGATTGTCCTTTGCTTGATTTCTTTAAATCCAAAACTTTGGTTTTTCATCTGTTTTTGTCTTTGTCTCTACATGTAGACAGCATTTAATCTGCTTACATTCAGTGTAATTATCAACAAGTCTGAATTTATTGCTGACATTTTGGTATGTTTTTTTTGTCATGTTGCTGATTTCTTTGTTCCATATAATTTTCTGTGCATGAATTTTCTCATTTCCTTCAATCTACTGTTTTAGTATTTGCTAAAAATTGTGGCTTCCCTCTTTTATTTTGGTTTTTTTTTTCCCCAGGTTTTTTTTTTTTTTAATTTTATTTTGATGT
>NW_006933271.1:0-3430 GCF_000298275.1 Orycteropus afer afer
CATTCAATTGTGTGGATCATAACAAATTGTGGATAACACTGAAAAGAATAGGAATTCCAGAACACTTGATGGAACTCGTGAGGAACCAATACATAGATCAGGAGGCTGTCATTCAAACAGAACAAGGGAATACTGCATGGTTCGATATCAAGAAGGAAGTGTGTCAAGGTTGTACCCTTTCACCATACTTACTTAATTTGTATGCTGAGCAAATAATCCAAGAAGCTGGATTATATGAAGAAGAACATGGCATCAGGATTGGAGGAAGACTCATTGAGCTGCAATACGCTGATGACACAACTTTGCTTGCTAAAAATGAGGATGCCTTGAAGCACTTACTGATGAAGATTGAAGACTAGAGTCTGCAATATGGATTACACCTCAATATAAAGAAAACAAAAATCCTCACAACTGGACCCATGAGCAGCATCACGATAAACTGAGAGAAGATTGAAGTTGTCAAAGACTTCATATTACTTGGTTCCACATCAACATCAGTGGAAGCAGCAGTCAAGATATCAGACATCTCTGGTAACGTAGTACCTAAGGCACTTGACTGCTAACCAGAAGATTGGAGGTTCAAACCCACCAGCCACTCCTTGGAAGGAAGTTTGGACAATCTCCTTCTATAGTGATACTGCCTTGGAAACCCAAGGAGGGGTGGCTATGAGTTGGGTCTGACTCAATGGCACATAACAACAACAACATAGCGTTGGGAAAATCTGCTGCAAATGACCTCTTTCAAGTGCTGAAGAGCAAAGATGTCTCCTTGAAGACTAAGATGCTCCTGACACAAGCCATTGTATTTTCAATCACTTCATATGTGGGTGGGAGATGGACAATGAAAAAGGAAGACTGAAGAAGAGTCGATGCTTTTGAGTTGTGGTGATGGTGAAGAATGCTGAAAGTACCATGGACTGCTAAAAGAACTAACATCTGTCCTGGAAGAAGTGCCAGAATGTTCCTTGGAAGCGAGAATGGCCAGACTTTGTCTCACCTACTTTGGTCAACTGACTGGAAGCAGGATATCCATGGAGCAGGATATCATGCTTGGTAAAGTAGAGGGTCAATGAAGAAGAGGAAGGCCCTCAATGAGATGGATGGACACAGTGGCTGCAACTATGGGCTCAGGCATAGCAGGGATTGTGGGGCTGGCAAAGGATGGGGCAGTGTTTCATTCTGCTGTGCATAGGGTCTCTATGAGTTGGAGGTGACGCAATGGCACCTACAACCATTAACAACAACAATAATGTTACTGTCTCTGGAATCCAAGTTGATAATACCCCAATGTACTTGCTTAAAGAAAAAAACAAAAACTCACTGCCATGGAGTTGGATTCGTCACATAGCGACCCCCCCCTTGGGTTTCGGAGGCATTACTACTATGGAAGTAGATCGCCCAACCTTCCTTCCAAGGAGTGGCTGGTGGGTTTGAACCGCCAGTCTTCTGGTTAGCAGTCAAATACCTTAGGCACTAGGCCACCAGAGCTCCCACTTGCTTGTTGTTGTTATGTGCCATCGAATTGGACCCGACTCATAGCGACCCCTCCTTGGGTTTCCGAGGTAGTATCACTACGGAAGTAGATTACCCCATCTTCCTTCCGAGGAATGGCTGGTGGGTTTGAACTGCCAGCCTTCTGGTTAACAGTCAGGTGCCTTGGGCACTACACTGCCAGAGCTCCCCCCACTTGCTTAAAGGAATGAAAATATTATAGACCACTGTATGCAAAATGTGGTTTCTTGACCAATATCATCAGCATCTCCTGGAACTTACTAGAAATACAAATTATAGTCCCCACCCAAGACCTACTTAATCAGATTATCTGAGGGTGAGGTTCAGATATTTGTGTTTATCAAACTTCTCAGGTGATTCTTATGCATGCCAGCTTTTGAGAAGCAATGAGGTAAGGTAAAAGAGAGGATGGCTGGTGCCAGAAGATTGTGGAGGTGCCATGATATAAAGAGATTGTTACAATTCTGTACATCTTCTTTTAAAGAATATTTGGGTATCAGGTTTATTATATCTATGATTTCAAACTGAGTTTGCAGTGGGATATGCTAGAGAGAAATGTTTGTGTAAGGAGTCTCTGGGTAGCCCATATGGTTAAGTGCTTGACTACTAACCAGGAGGTTGGCAGTTCAGGTCTTCCCAGAGGCACCTTGCAAGATAGCCTGGTAGTCTTCTTCCAAAAGGTCACAGCACTTAACTGTCACAGCCTTGAAACTGCCCTGCTCTGCTCACATGAGGCTGCCATGAGTGGGAATCATTTCAAATGACAACTAACAAGCAGCAGGGGAATTCAAGTGGGAAAAGAGTATCTGTGAGACATAAGAGAAGTACTGCTCATAGTTATAATTACCATGACATAAACATATATGGAGATTATATGTTGACAGCTTGGCCAAAGAAAGCATGACTCATGTGAAAGTGAGACTCATTGGGAATAAGAGAATCCCAATTCTTAGCAATTGTTATGAAAACCATCTCTCTGCTGGTTTTTTAATCAGGGCCTGAGAAGCTTCAGTTTAGGTACACAATAACACAATCACTTGACCATAAGGAGAGAAGGGGAGGGCCAAATACATGAAGATAAGGGATAAAAGGAGACAGTAAAGTTTTTGTTGCCTGATCTACTAACTCTGATGGGTACTTTACTAAAACATAAATGGTAAAAACTGTGTTTTATTTTGTTCTGTTATTTGCAGAGCAAAGATGGTCGACCTTTGCCAGCAAGGGATAAACGTGCCTTAAAACAATTTGAAGAAAGGTTGCGAACACTTAAGAAAAGAGAGAGGCACTTAGAATTCATTGAAAACAGCTGGTGGACAAAATTTTGTGGTGTTCTACGTCCCCTGAAGGTAAATCAAGGTTTTAAAAAAAACTGTGCTGTTACTCTTCACCCAAGTATATATGGTATTTCTCAGAAGAATTGAGTTTTCCTCTTGAGGCATTAAGCGTGGGGCTTAAAAACATGGATTTTGGAGTTAAAATAACCTAGTTTTAAATCACAGCTCTACTGTTTGGTAGGTCGAGCAAGGTATGTAACTTCTCTGAGCTTCATTTACTCATGTGTAATGCAGGGATTATAACATAGTTATTGGGAAATTTAAATAAAAATATAGCTGAGTAATGCAATATTCTGCCAGCATATTGTTAAACTTGTACTGTTCAATAACAAGGAGATCAGGGGAACTCAAAGATCTTAACTAAAAGTAATAGAATTTGCCTCATTGTTAGATATGTTTCTGAAAGTATGTAAGACACATTTAAGAAAGAAAATCATATTTTTTAATTTTGGAAATCATCCTTTGCCTGGCATCAGTTCTTGGGATGGAAGTTCTTGAACACTAAATTGATGAAGGCCATCATAACACGACTGTGGGACCTAAACTTAAGCTGTAACTGCTGACCAGAGACAGACAGACAGACA
>NW_006933272.1:0-1636 GCF_000298275.1 Orycteropus afer afer
TCCTAATTTCACCATCATATTTGAGGGACAGTTTTGCTGGGTATATAATTCTTGGTTGGAAATTTTTCTCTTTCAGTGTTTTATATATACCATCCCATTGTCTTCTTGCCTGCATGATTTCTGCTGAGAAATCTGAGCTTAGTCTTATTGGTTGCCCCTTGTAGGTAATTTTTTGTTTTTCCCATGCTGCTCTCATGATTCTCTCTTTGTCTTTGGTTTTAGTGAGTTTGATGATGATATATCTTGATGATTTTCTTTTGGAGTCTATCCTTTTTGGGGTTCATTGATCTTCCTGAATGGATATATTCTCATCTTTCATTATACCAGGAAAATTCCCTTCCAACAAATCTTTGACAATTTTCTCTGTGGTTTTATTTGTCTTTTCCTGTTCTAGAATTCCGATTACATGTAGGTTATTCCTTTTGATGGTATCCCACATGAACTTTAGGCTTTCTTGATTTTGGTTTGATATTTTTTCTTATTTATCTCTTTCCAAAGAAGTGTTCAAGTATTTGCCTTCAATCTCCCTAATTCTGTCTTCCACTGATTCAATTCTGCTCCTTTGCCCATTCGATGTCTTATCTATATCTGACAATTTAGTATTAATCTTCTGGATTTCCGTGTGTAGATTTTGTATCATTTCTAATTTTTTCATTTATTTTGTCATTTTGTTCTTGTATTGTCTTTTGAAATTGTTGTAGGGTTTTCTTTGTATTTTCCTCAGTGTTTTCCTTGATCTATCTCTCAATTTGTTGAAGATACCTAAATATAATTCTTTTGAATTCCTTATCAGGGTGTTCTAATGCTTCATCTTCCTCATGGATGTTTTTGGGTCTGTATCCTGGTCCCTTGTTTCCCCTGCTTTATCTTGCTTCTTTGTATGGACTGTAATGGTCTGTTGTCTCTAAGCCATTGTCACATGTGGGTTTATAAAATTGGTGATTGGATGTTGGAGTGACTTGCCCACAATTTTCATTTTCTGTTTTGTTTTCATGTTATCTATGCAAGCAGGGTATTGTGCTGTACTCCTCTATTCACTAGTTGACAGCACTTATACACTCACCACCTGTCTCCTTTCCTGTTGTCAGCCTCTTGTATGTCCCTGCCAACCTTGGCAAACAGAGCCTATTCTTAGGTCCCTGGAATCCTAACGAGAATGCTGTCACTTTAAAATCCAAAATGATTGCCACTTATAAACATTCAAAATGGCTGTGCCCTTGGTCACTTTAAATATCCAATAAGGGAGACCTCCCTGGGGTAAGCAGCACCCCACCAGCATACCAGTTACCACATCAGCATACTATCGATCAACTGAAGGATCTACCTTCAGCACCTGATTTTATCAGTAATTTGGGTTGGCTAGGTGCAAATGGGCACATCCGGCGCTACTGAAACCCAAGCAGAGAGTCCATTGGTGCTGCATGAGGGTGTGCCCGGGGAGATACGCCGTAGTGGGTCACTGAGTAGGCTTGGGTCAGCTTAGTGGCACTGAGAGGCCTGTGCTTGACTTTATCAGTAATATTGGGACCACAGATTACTAGCAGGCACTGTCCCAACTCCAGCGCCTCTGAAACTAAGCGGATCTTTGGTGCCGTGGGTCGGTGGACTCACAGAGGAACTCCTGAGGCAGATCGTG
>NW_006933272.1:2521-3122 GCF_000298275.1 Orycteropus afer afer
GAAGATGAATACCAAAATTACAGAATTACACAACACAGTAGAAGCACAAAATAGTAGGTTAGAACAGGCTGAAGAACACATATCCCAACTAGAAGACAAATCCCTGGACATCAGCCTGTATGAAGAAAAATCAGAACAAAGATTTAAGACAAATGAAGAGAACCTAAGAATTATATGGGATGACATGAAAAGAAACCACATAAGACTCAATGGAATTCCAGAACAAGAAGAGGTGAGAAAAACCATTGAGAAAATTGTGGAAGACCTGCTAACAGACAACTTCCCCCATATCATGAAAGAAGAAAAGATATTTGTCCAAGAAGCTCATAGTACCCCATAAATAATAGATCCCAAGAGAAAAACACCTAGACATATTATAATCAAACTCTCCAAAACCAAAGACAAAGAAAAAATTTTGAGAACTGCTCAAGACAAAAGAAATATTACTTATAATAATCAAACATTTAGGCTGAGGTCTGATGACTCAGCAGAAATCATGCAGGCCAGAAGGCAATGGGACAGCATATTTAAAACACTGAAGGAAAAGAACTTCCAACCAAGAATCCTGTATTCGGCCAAATTATCCATCAAATATGAGGGC
>NW_006933273.1:0-1609 GCF_000298275.1 Orycteropus afer afer
TACAGAAGTAGATTGCCCAACCTTCCTTCCAAGGAGTGGCTGGTGGGTTTGAACCGCCAGCCTTCTGGTTAGCAGTCAGATGCCTTAGGCACTATGCTACCACTAATGCCTAGGATGATATTAATCTTTATGCATTCCATTTCATTTTAGACAACTTCCAATTTTCCTAGATTCATACTTCATACATTCCATGTTCCGATTATCAAAGGATATTTGCAGTTGTTTCTCCTCAAGTTGAGTTGTGCCACGTCAGCACATGGAGGTCCTGAAAGACTTACTTTATTTTGTCCATATCACTACGGCTGGTTCTACTCTAACAAAGCAGCTCTTTCCCAGTCCTATTTTGAGTGCCTTCCAACCCAAGGGGCTAGTCTTCCCGCACTATGTCTGACAGTGTTTCCAAGCTATTCATAAGTTGCCCAGTAATGTATCAAAATATTTCTCTGCTATTCATAAGGTTTTCCCTGGTCAATTTTTGAGAAGTGGATGGATCTCCTCCTTCTTCCTAGTCTGTCTTAGTCTGTAAACTGTGCTGAAACCTGCGCTCCATGTGCAACTCTGCTGGTGTCTGAAACACCAGTGGCATAGCCTCATGCCTCACAGCAACGTATAAGCCTCACAGGATGACAAACTGACAGATAAGTTTGTCCCCCTTAGATGTTGGAAAACTTTGCACCCTCCTCCTACCTAATTCCTACCTGAAACCTGCCACTCTGTTGTTCCTAGTTGCTCCTGGTCCCTCCCTTTCCTGGCTCTAGGGGGCTTCTGACATATAAATACCCCTAAATATAGAGAAACTGAAGGGGGAAGATCTGCTTTATGGAGGAAAATGAGTCACTCCAATGACTTTGCACAGAACACTGTGGGCCAGTTTCCCAGGACATGTTAACCTTGTACTAATCAAGAGCAATAATGTCCATTATCAGCACAACTTTAATACCTCTCTGACATGAAAATTCACGCAGAAATGATATGGCTATTTATCCTTGAGTGTACTTAGAGGCAAAATAAAAGGAATTAAACACAGCATGAACTGCTCTTTTTTTTTTTTTTTTTTTTTTTTTTTCACAGTGAAGAGTTATCTGTAGGACATCTCCTGCTTCTCACTTATAATGTGCTAAAAACTGCAGTTGTTATTTTCTATCCCCCATCAGACATCAACATGCCCCAACATTCCAAACCACATGAATGACGCTACTCGCCTTCTTGTGATTTAAGCAAAGACTAACTCCACTGTGCTGATGGCCTGTCAGTGTCCTAACCCCTGCACTGACCTTCTGTTAGACTTTTCTTCTCTGTTCCCACAAGGGTCCTTCTGTGGGACCTCTGTCACTGTGACATTCAGGACTTCATTATTCCTCACCCCAATGCTGGCTGTTTCCTTCTAATGGTCTCCAGCTTGCAGTTATCTGTCTAATTCATATCATGTGGTGGTGGTATTGGGTACCATTAAGTTGATTCTGACTCATAGCGACCCTGTGTACAACACAACAAAACACTGCCCAGTCCTGTGCCAGCCTCACAATCCTCACTATACCTGAGCCCATTGTTGCAGTCACTGTGTCAATGCATCTCATTGAGGGCCTTCCCTTTTTTTGATGACCCTCCA
>NW_006933273.1:1904-3367 GCF_000298275.1 Orycteropus afer afer
TAGGCACACCTTAGTCTTCAAAGAGACATCTTTGCTCTTCAGCACTTTAAAGAGGTCTTTGGCAGCAGATTTGCCCAGTGCAATAATGCATCATCTGATTTCTCGACTGCTGCTGCCACTGGTATTGACTGTGGAACCAAATGAAATGAAATCTTTGGCAATTTTAATCTTCTCTGCATTTATCGTGATGCTGTTTAATGTCTAGTTGTAAGGATTTTAGTTTTCTTTATGTTGAGGTGTAATTCATAGTGCAGACTCTAGTCTTTAATCTTCATCAGTAAGTACTTCATGTCATCTTCACTTTCAGCAAGCAAGGTTGTGTTATCTGTACATCGAAGGCTGTTAATGAGTCTTCCTCCAACCCTGATGGTGCGTTCTTCTCCACATAGTCCAGATTCTCACATATTTGCTCAGCATACTGACTGAAATGAGTATACAACCCTGTATACAACCCTGACACACTCCCTTCCTTATTTTAAGCCATGCAGTATCCCCTTGTTCTGCTAGCATGACAGCCTCCTGGTCTACGTTCAGGTTCCTCATGGGCACAATTAAGTGTTCTGGAATTCCCATTCTTCTCAATGTTATCCATAAATTTTAGGATCCACACAGTTGAATGTCTTTGCACAGTCAATAAAACACAAGTAAACATCTTTCTGGTATTCTTTGCTTTCAGCCAAGATCCATCTGACAACAGCATCCATGTTAACGTATTTACCAGTAACTTTCCATTTACCCACAAATATATGTTTCATTGGGTCCCTGGGTGACACAAGTGGTTTGCACAGTGCTGCTAACCTAAATATCAGCAGTTCAAATCCACACAGTGGTGCACTCCTGGAGATTACCTGCACTCTGCTTCCACAAAGATTACAGCCCAGAAAATCATTCCAAGCAGTTCTACTCTGTAACACATGGGGTCACCATGAGTCAGCATCGACTCAAAGGCAATGGCTAAGGGTTTTACAGTAAAACCAGTGAAAGCTAGAACTGGAGTGATGGAAACCAGTCAGAGAAGGAAAACACAAATATGTTCCACTAACTGAGAGCGATAGGAAAGTGTTAAGACCACAGCCTGCCAAAGGTGCAAAATCTGTGAGACTTTGAAAAACAAGACAGCGTTGTTGATTCTCACTCTCCCAGGTTTCTCTGCATGGTATGTTTCATCACACGATTAGACTGTGAACTCACAAGGGTAAATCGTTATGTCCTTGATGTTTTGTAAAGCCTCAAACTGCCTACAAGAGTATCACGTATATGACAAGTGCTAAATATACGTGTCAGGACAGAATAAACTGAAAACTAACATGTTCAGTAAACGTCTAACACCTGGTGCTCTACTCGCTTGTCAAACATGGAAACCACTTTAGGATAGGTTTCTCCACCACGTCATCCATGGAGTTCCTACTGCGCATGCGTTCCTCCACCGCCTGGTCCTCATGGAGCTCCTGCTGCTGCTCATC
>NW_006933274.1:0-573 GCF_000298275.1 Orycteropus afer afer
TCTATCTAGGTCACGTGAACAGCAACCTAGATTGAATCACCAGAATACAGAGTCATGACCTCACAATCAATTCCCAGACTTGAGTCAGTTTACAGCAACCTTTGAATGAAGGGGAGGCCAGGTCCCTTTAAGGAAGGATCCCACTATGTTGCCAAAAATCTATAATATCAGTCTTTCTCCTAGCCTTCCCCAAAAGAATCTGAGGTCTTTTACAAAAGTGACTGTTCATTGTGGAAAAGGAAATAATCAGACTTTTTGGGGATTACTGAACACTGGCTCTGAATTGACACTAATTCCAGAAGACTCAAAGCATCATTGTGGCCCACCAGTCAGAGCGGGGGCATATGGAGGTCAAGTTATTGATGGAGTCTTAGCTAAGGTGCATTTCACAGTGGGTCCCCAAACCCACCCTGTAGTGATTTTCCCAGTGCCAGAATGCATAATTGGAATAGATATACTCAGCAATTGGCAGAATTCCCACATTGGCTCCCTGAAATATGGAGTAAGGGCTATTATGGTAGGAAAAACCAAGTGGGAGCCATTAGAACTGCCTCTACCTACAAAAATAGTAAA
>NW_006933274.1:1621-2576 GCF_000298275.1 Orycteropus afer afer
CTTACCAAGGCTGATTTGGCTACCGCCACTGCTGAGTGCCCATCTGCCAACAGCAGAGACCAACACTGAGTCCGCGATATGGAACCATTTCTCGGGGTGATCAGCCAGCAACCTGGTGGCAGGTCGATTACATTGCACAACTTCCATCATGGAAAGGACAGCGTTTTGTTCTTACTGGAATAGATACTTATTCTGGGTATGGATTCGCCTTTCCTGCATGCAATGCTTCTGCTAAAACTATGACAGTCATGTTGTAAGAAGAGACCATTCCCTGAAGAAGGATAACATGCTTGGTAAAGTGGAAGGTCAGCAAAAGATGGGAAGGCCCTCAACAAGATGGATTGACACAGTGGCTACATCAATGTGCTCATGTATAGCTGGAATCATGGAGCTGGCACAGGAGCTGGCAGTGTTTCATTCTGCTGTGCATAGGGTCGCTATGAGTTGGAGATAACTCGACAGCACCTAACAACAAAATGTGGGAAACCAGGTTCAATTCCTGGCCAATGCACCTCTTGTGCAGCCACCACCCGTCTTCCAGTGGAAGCTTGCATGCAGCTATGATGGCATGGTGGTAGGTTTCAGTGGCGCTTCCAGACTAACATCAACTAGGAATAAAGGCAGAGAGCTCTGTTGACATAGTGCCTAAGGCATTTGATTGCTAACCAGAAAGATGTAGGTTCAAATCTACCAGCCACTCCTTGGAAGGAAGGTTGGGCAATCTGTCTGTAGTGATACTGCCTCGTACACGCAAGGAGGGGTTGCTATGAGTCAGGTCCGACTCAATGGCAATGAGCTTGGTTTGGTTTTTTGGTGATCTTCTTCAGAAAATCAGCCATTGTAAAATCTATGAAGCACAGAAGTCTGATCCACAGCTGATTATGGGGCTGTCGCAGGACTCGGTGTAGTTTCTGTCCATTGTGCATGCTGCATCTCCACAGCAGCTAACAACAAA
>NW_006933275.1:0-1031 GCF_000298275.1 Orycteropus afer afer
AACCTTCCTTCTGAGGAGTGGCTGGTGGGTTTGAACTGCCAGCTTTCTGGTTAGCAGTCAAATGCCTTAGACACTACACCACCAGAGATCCTATTATGTGCATAGTAAACTTTTTAAAATGCCATCATTTGTGTTTCTAGGGAAAAAAAAAATAAAGCTTAAAATAAACATCTGTTTAATAACTGCCATAAGCTATCTCTTTGTATTTTCCAAACCAACATTCTTAAGAAATCACCTTTCCTATTTCTATTTCATTACATTGGTTTTAGAATGCAATCAAGCTTCCATTATTTAAGACCTGATTAGCCAAGTCTATTACTCCTGTTCTGTTCTACTCATCTCTTCCATCTTACCCCTCATGAACACCATTGCTATTGATGAAGAATGACAGAAATATAAGGTCAAAAATTAATCAGTCTAATCTGTAATTTTAACAGCCCTAGTATAATATTTGGTGTGCAGGAGTTTGAAACCAATGACTCTGATTTTTTTAAAAAAAAAAAAATTCCTTAAATGATTATTTTGTTATTTTTTGCTCACATATACCATCAGCATAAATGGTTGAAAGTTGCCTTTAGAAATAAATCCATTATAAAATGGGGAAAGTATTCTTTTAATACAGGATTTTCTATTTAACAGAAGTCATTGCCTCTATAAAAGCAATGTCAATAAGTAAACTTAATATGTTGTTGTTAGGTGTGATTGAGTCAGTTCTAACTCATAGTGACTGTATGTACAGCAGAACAAATCACTGGCTGAACCTCACATTGATCCTCACAATCATTACTACGTTTGAGCCCTTTCTTGTACTGCTTCACTCTATCAGTCCATCTTATTGAGGGTCTTTCTCTTTTACACTGATCTTCTACTACACCAAGCATGATGCCTGTCTCCAGAGATTGGTCTTGCTGGTAAAATGCCCAAAGAACATGAGACAAAGTCACATCATCCTTAATTCCAATGAACATTCTCGGTAAACTTCTTTAAAACCATATTTCTTTGTTCTTCTGGCATTCCACGGTATATTCAAT
>NW_006933275.1:2211-3466 GCF_000298275.1 Orycteropus afer afer
GGATCTCTTCCAGTCATTGGCCTGGTATTTGTTTTCCAAATTACTTGGCATAGACAAATGTATCTTTTCTTCCAGAGTTGTATCCATTTGTTGAAGCATCACAATTGAAATTCTATCAATTCCTGGAGCTTATTCTTGTTGAGGAGCTCTAGTGGCATAATGGTTAAAACATTTGGCTGCTAACCAAAACGTTGGCAGTTTGAATCTGCTCTGCAGGAGAAAGATAAGGCATTCAGTTTCCATAAAGATTTACAGCCTTGGAAATCCCATGTGATTGTTTTACTCTGTTCTAAACGGTCATTATGTGTTGGAATTTAATTGAAGGCAGTGGGGTTTTTTTGAAACCCAATTTGGACTTCCTCCTTCATTATCATTATAATTGATTCCCAATCATATGCCACCTCCTGAAATGGTTGAATGTTGGGCAATTCTTTTTGGTACAGTGACTCTGTATTCCTCCTATCTTCTTTCAATGCTTTTTTTCCCACAGAATCCTTCAATATTTCAACTCATGGCTTGAAGGTTTTCTTCATTTTTTTCAGTTTGAGAAATACTGAGCTTGTTCTTCCCATTTTGTTTTCTAACTTCAAGTCTTTGCACATATCATCATAATACTTTATGTTGTCTTCTCTCTCTTCCCTTTGTAATCTTCTATTCAGCTATATTACTTCATCATTTTCCCATTTCCTTCAGCTGCCATACATTCAAGAGCAAGTTTCAGAGTCTTTTCTGATGTCCATTTTGGTCCTTTCTTTTTTTCCTTTCTTTTTAATGACCTTCTGCTTTCTTCGTGTATGATGTCCTTGATATCATCCCACAACTCATCTGGTCTTCAGTCATTTGTGTTCAATGTGTCAAATTTACTGTAGAGTTGGTCTCTAAAATCAGATGGGATATACCCAAGGTTGTACCTTGGCTCTCGTGGACTTGTTTTCATTTTCTTCATCTTCAACTTGAACGTGTATATGACAAATTGATAGTCTCTTCCACAGTTGGCTCCTGCCCTTGTTCTGACTGGTGACGTTAAATTTCTTCATTGTCTCTTCCCACAAATGTAGTTAACTTGACTTCTGTGTGTTCTATCTAACAAGGTTCATGTGTATAGTCAGTGTTTATATTGTCCAAAAAAATGTATTTGCAATGAATAAGTCATTGATCTTGCAAAGTGCTATCATGTCCTCTCCAGAGCCACTTCTATCACCACGGACATATTTTCCAACTATGAATTGTCTTCTTTGTTTCTAACATTCTCATT
>NW_006933276.1:0-585 GCF_000298275.1 Orycteropus afer afer
TATAGCAGGGATTGTGGTGCTGTTTTGGGATAGGGCAGTGTTTCGTTCTGCTGTGCATGGGGTCGCTATGAGTTGGAAACGACTCGATGGCACTTAACAACAATAACAACAACAACACTGAGGGTAGAATCCCAATGACTTCTATACCCAACAACTGCTAACTCAGTGTTAAGCATATAATGGAGATTGATAATGTGTTTATGGACGGATTTTGGACTCTGGTAAATTTTTCAACAATGGTTTTCATGAATTAGTGTAAGTAATTAATACCAATAATGAATACAATAATTTCTATTGGGCTTCCTATTGGGCTTCTTCCGAAGCCTAGGAGCATCCTAATTCCTACTGCTTAAACATATCATTTTATTGAGTCTCTCTAAGCATATTAGCAGAAGCTCTAGTAGCATAGTGCCTAAGACACTTGACTGCTAACCAGAAGGCTGGTGGTTCAAACTCACCAGCTACTTCTTGGAGGAAGGTTGGTCAATCTTACTTCCGTAGTGATGTTTTTGTTGTTGTTCTTAAGTGCTGTTGAGTCGTTTCCGACTCATAGCGACCCCACGCACAGCAGAATGAAACACTGCC
>NW_006933276.1:1915-2539 GCF_000298275.1 Orycteropus afer afer
CTGGTGCGGGATCGGGCAGTGTTTCGTTCTGCTGTGCATGGGGTCGCTATGAGTTGGAAACGACTCGACGGCACTTAACAACAACAACAACATAGCAATGCTGCTGCTTTCTACATGTGTATATCCTGGGAGCACAGTTTTACAGGTGGAAACCTATTGTGTGCCCTAGTTCCTCATTCTTATGTTAAAATTGAATGTAGAGTAAGTAGGAATAGAGCAATACAGAGAAACTAATCTTATCTGATAAATCTCTACTTTATTCTAGATAGAAATGATTGAGAGATTTGTAGAACATATGCAAACACTAACTCTGGATATTAATTCCTACAGTTGAACACAAAATGGTGTTTCCTCCACAAACTCTAGAGCACAGATAAAAGTATGAAAAATTCCTTCGACCTTTGAGCATATATATGAAAATGATGGAACAAAATGGTAAAAAAAGAGTTGCAGTTTCTGCCAAGATATTTTCTAAACTCAGATGAGGAAAATTTTTAGACCAATTGGAGTGTTGATTATATCTACATGGTAGGACAAGTCCATATACATTTTAAAATTATAATGTTAGACTGATAATGTTGCTGTAATTATAGCAAGACATTTTGGGGAGTCTAGACAGTTCAC
>NW_006933276.1:2639-3425 GCF_000298275.1 Orycteropus afer afer
TTTTTTTTTTTTTTTTTATTGTGATTTGGGTGAA
The DNA here is from genome assembly GCF_000298275.1 of Orycteropus afer afer. Lineage (NCBI taxonomy): Eukaryota > Metazoa > Chordata > Mammalia > Tubulidentata > Orycteropodidae > Orycteropus > Orycteropus afer. Next base: position 2,674 of record NW_006933276.1, read on the forward strand.
CATTTACAGAGCAAATTGACTTTCCATACAGCAGTTCACATTTACTTTGTCTCATGTCATTGACCACAGTTTCCCACAATGCAACAGTTCCCCTCCCACTTCCTCCCCATAGTTATCTCTTCTCAGTGTCCATCCCTCCATACATTCCTGCCCCTGGAGCTGTCTCCCTGTGCATAAACAGCCCTTCTTTCTCCCATGATTGTTCTCTCCAAGAAGTATATCTACTTGAGGTAAATGTTCAACTCATATGCCTGTATTTTGTTTGGCTGGAAACCACAGGTGTGGGTTCATTTCCAGACCTGAAGGGCAGTTAGGAGCCATAGTCTCAGTGGTTCCACCAAGCTCTATCAGACCAGCAAAACTGGTCCCCACTTGTTTTTTTTTTTTTTCTCCAAATGATTTTGAGTTTTGTTCCACATTGTTCTTCCTCTCTATCAAGGATCCTACATAAATACCCTTTCAAGTGGATGAGACAGTGGTAGCCGGGCACCCTCTAGTTCTTCTGGTCTCATAGTTGTATAGGATGCAGATCAGATGGTGTACCAGTCACTAAGACTAACTGTTTCCATGAATGTTGGTTGTCTTCATTCTTCTTTGCTCTGGATGAGAAGAGACCCATCATTGCATCTAGATGGCAGCTTTCTAGCTTTTATGATCCCAGTCGCTACTCACCAAAGTAGGAGGTGGAACAATGTTTTGTATAGTATGTTATGCCAATTGAGCTTGATGTCCCCTGTGATTATGGTCCCAAG
>NW_006933277.1:0-1086 GCF_000298275.1 Orycteropus afer afer
ACTAAAATCAACACTTTAAACCAACATCTCCAACAATTAGAGAAAGAACAGCAAGAAAAGCCTACAGTCACCAGAAGGAAGGAAATAATCAAGATTTGAGCAGAAATCAGTGAAACAGAAAACAGAAGGGTAATAGAAAAAATCAACAAGACCAGAAATTGGTTTTTTGAAAAGATCAATAAAATTGACAAACCACTGGAAAATTTAACAAAGGAAAAGAGTGAGAGAATACAAATAACATGAATAAGAAATGAAATGGGTGACATCACAACAGAGCCAACTGAAATAAAATGGATAATATCAGGATACTTAGAAGAACTGTACTCCAACAAATTTGAAACTCTGGAAGAAATGGACGGATTTCTAGAAACACACCACTTACCTATATTAACACAGATTGATGTGGAAAAGTTGAACAGATCCACAACAAAAGAAGAAATTGAACAGGTCATCAAAAATTACCAACAAAAAGAAGTCCTGGCCCAGACGGTTTCACTGGAGAATTCTACCAAACATTCAGAAAATAACTGACACCATTCCTACTCAAACTATTCCAAAACATAGAAAAGAATGGAATCCTCCCTAACTCATTTTATGAAGCAAACATTACCTTGATACTAAAATCAGGCAAAGACATCACTCAAAAGGAAACCTACAGACCAATATCCCTCATGAATATAGATGCAAAAAATCTCCAACAAAATCCTAACCAATGAGCTCCAACAACATATCATGAAAATAACTCATTTTGATCAGGTCGGGTTCATTTCAGGTATGCAAAGATGGTTCAACATTAGAAAAACAATCAACTTCCTCCACCACATAAATAAAACAAAGAGAAGAACCACATGATCATATCAATTGATGCAGAAAAAGCATTTGATAAAATTCAACACCCATTCCTGATCAAAACTCTCAGCAAAATAGAAATAGAAGGAAGATTCCTCAACGTAAAAAGGGCATCTATGCAAAACCAACAGCCAACATTTAACTCAATGGAGGGAGACTGAAACCTTTCCTCCTGCAAACAGAAACCAGACAAGGATGCCCTCTATCACCACTTCTATTCAACATGTGCCGGAAGTC
>NW_006933277.1:1971-3354 GCF_000298275.1 Orycteropus afer afer
ATCTCAAAACCTACTATACAGCCACAGTAGTCAAAACTGCCTGGTATTGGTTTAATGACAGATACATAGACCAATGGAATAGAATTAAGAACCCAGAAATAGATCCATTGACCTAAGGTCAGCTGATCTTTGACAAAGGGCCGAAATCCATTAAATGAGGAAGAGAATGTTTGTTTAATAAATGGTGCTGGCAAAACTGCAGAATAATGAAACAAGATTTGTACCTCACAATACACAAAAACAAACTCCAGATGGATCAAAGACTTAAATGTGAAACCTAAAACTATAGCATTCCTCAAGGAAAAATTAGGGGCAAACTTAGGGGCCCTAAAATATGGCATAAATAGACTATCAAACATAACCCAAAAGGCACAAACACCAGAAGAGAAACTGGATGAAAGGCACCTTCTAAAAATTAAATTTTTATGCGCTTCTAAAGACTTCTCCAAAAGAGTTAAAAGAGAACCTACAGATTAAGAAAAAATATTTGGTAATGACATATCTGACAAGGAACTTATCTGTAGAATTTATAGAAAACTCCAACACCTCAATAACAAAAAGACAAATAATCCAACTAAAAAATGGGCAGAAGACATGAATAGACACTTCACCCAGGAGAATATTCAAGTGGCCAACAAATATATGAAGAAAAGCTCACAATCATTGGCCATTAGAGAGACACAAATCAAAACAACAATGAGATACCATCTTGCTCCAGCACTAGCAGCAAAGTTCAACAAGACAGAAAATAACAAATGCTGGTGAGGATGTGGAGAGATTGGGACTCTCATACACTACTGGTGGGACTGTAAAATGGTATAACCATTGTGGAAAGTAGTATGGCGATTCCTTCAAAAGTTGGAATTAGAAATACCATTTGACCCATCCATTCCATTACTAGGTACATATCCTAAAGAAATGAGAGCCATGACAAGAACAGACATATGCACACCCATGTTCATTGCAACACTATTTACAATAGCCAAAAGATGGACAACCTAGGTGTCCATCAACTGAGGACTGGATAACCAAACTTTGGAACATACACACAATGGAATACTATGCAACCCTAAAGAATAACCTAGAATCTGCTAAGCACTGAATAATGTGGATGAACTTCATGGATGTTATGCTGAGTGAAATAAGTCAGTCACAGAAGGACAAATATTGTATTAGTCCATTATTGTAAAAGCAAGGAAAGGTTTAGATACGGAAAGAAATTTTCTTTGTGGTTACCAGGGGTGGGAGGGGAGGGTAGCAAACACTGTTAGATAGGTAGAGATAAGTATTGATTTGGGTGAAGAGAAGGGCAATGTACCAAATATGAGTGATCAACATGTTGGCATTGAGAAAGAGGAAGACATAGAGAGGTACATGGGAGGT
>NW_006933278.1:0-3367 GCF_000298275.1 Orycteropus afer afer
TGTACCCACTTTAGAGATGAAGAAACTGAGGCTCAGAGAAGTGACATGACTAAATGCACACAGCTGGTGCTCCGTTCCAAACCTAGGACACTCTGACTAGGTACCAGGCTAAATGTACAAAGTGATGGTTTAGGCCTGATGCTACTGTTCCCTTTCCCTGCTCAGATTCGCAGACCTGGCATTCAAGACTGTTTACAACATTTTCCCATTTACCCTTGCATTATTCTTTCATTTACTCTATACTTTAGACAAATACCTGATGTTTGAAAAATGCTAGCCTGATAGTGTGTGGATAGCCCTCAGAAGTTAACTAACCAACATTGTCATTTGACCTACTGCCATTGAGTCGATTCTGATTCATAATGACCCCCACTGAATTTCCCAGGTGGTAATTCTTTACAGAAGTAGATTGTCATTTTACAGGTGAGGGAATTGAGAGCCAGAGAAAAGAAAGTGTTCTTCAAGGAAATGAATGGCGGAACTGTGACTCAACCTCTGTTGACTTCCAACACTCTTGTCACTGCAAAATTTATCTTTATTTATACAATTCTCTTTGTCTAGAATGTCTCTTTCCACACAAACTGTCAAATTCTCCCTATTCATAGCTCAGATGCCTTTTCCTTTTGCTTAAATAATTTCTTTCAGAAGGATCAACACAAGACTAGGCCCTATGAGGCAGAGTTTAAAGATGTTTCAAATGTCCACCTTTTCCAAACTGCTGTACCATTCCGTCATCTAAAACATCAACTCCTTCTCCTCCCCTCAGTACTCTCTCTCCTATCTTAGGGTTCTGTATTTTTCTGTAATGTCTCACAGAACACACAAACTGCCAAGGGGATGGTTCACCTGGTGGTAGAGGCTGAGAGGATGGCAAGTTCCAAGTCCATGGGTAGATCTGGAGGAGTGTCCTCACTTAAGTGGTTTCAGGGGCTGGCAAACTCAAATTGGCAGGTCAAGTCCAGGAGCTACTGTCTCAAGTCCAGGGGTGAGATGATGGTGAATACAATGCAGGACCAGAACAAGTGAGGAAATTTTCCCAGAACATTCACAAACATACCCTCAAGGAAACTAAGGGTGGTGACTTGACTCATACCTTCCAGCAAGGCAGGACTCAAGATACACCCTACCCTAAACAAGCACAGAGATTTAGATTTACAATGCTTCACAAAATGGAGAATGATGGCGAGAAGAATTCACTGCAATGCAGGCCATCCCCTCGTTCTTCTAGCCATTGACCCTTTCACACTTGAAGGATTAATTTGTCCCTCCCAAAAATTTTGCCATTCCCAAAGTCATTAATAATTAGTCCTTCAGTAGGGCAAAGAGTCCTAAGGGTGAGGTTACTCAGGTAACAACCAATGAGGTCTGCTGCAAATGTCCATTTGATTTGGCCAGGAACTCCAAAACTTTGTCTCATAATCACCCATTCTGATAAAATTTAAATGAGAGAAGAGCATTCCCTTGCTCTCAGTCTCTCGTTAGATTTCCCCTGCTGCATAACCCATTTATTCATTCCTTTACCTACAGCTATTCTTTCTCCTTCCTTCCATTTGTCATTTATTTTACCCAAGCTGTTCTACCTTGGGAAGGAGCATCAGGTTCAGCTGCTGAGCCAGTCTAGAGTGGGATATCTTGACCACTGGGCAATATAGTAGTATTCACTGTCAACCCCAAAATTTCCAGATCAGGGGAAGTTACAATCCATCTCATAAGGCCCTTGGGAATTCTGGCTCAAAAGTCCAGGGTTATAGTTACAGTCTCTTGCTTAGAGATCACCCCCACCTCTGGCACCTGCAGCTGCATCGCAGGTCCTGGGATCACAGTTTCTCGAGGAAAAAATCAATTTAAGGTGATGTGGGGAAGAATTGTACAGTAGCACTAGAGTCCTCCCCTACACAATCTTCCCCATATCCCCAGAAAAACATAGGAATCTGTCCAGTGGCAATCTTCCCTTCATCCCCTTCATGTTAAGTGGGAGCACACACTCAGGAAGATGTGTGAGCCAGCCCTTCATGCCTTTATCTCCCTCCATTTTAGATAACAAATGTTTCAATTGCCCATTCCCATTCTCTATCAAAGCATTACTCTGAGGATGGTATGTAGTAAGGTATGTCCACTTAATATGATGTTTCATTGCTACACCCTATGGCTGTAAAGTGTGTTCCTTGGTCTGAGTAAATATAGCTTAGTGCCCCAAATTGGTACAGTATTTTTTGTTCCAAACCTTTAATAGTGTTGTTGGCATTTGCATCTATCACAGGATAGGCAAAGTCCAGCCCAGAGGAAGTATCTATTGCATTGAGGACCTATTTGTAGCCACCCAGAGCCACTGGCATCATTGGTCCTATATAATCGACTTGCCAATTATGTGTAGGCCTTTGCCTTTGGGGAATCTGCCCCATAGCCATCTGTAACCTCTGTCTTTGTTGCTTGTTGGCATTTTGTGCCTCAGAGGGTGCAAAAGGAATGTGTCTAGATCAGCCCATCTCTGCATTACTGCAGCACCCCTATGTTCACTCATTTCATGACCCAATTGGCCACCTCAAAGGTGCATGTCCACTTGTTGATTCCAATTGCCTTCTGATCCTGGAAGGGGATTCACTCTTCTTCTTTTTTTTTCTTTCTTTTATTGTGGTGAAAACATACTCACCAAGACATTCACCAACGTAACAATTCCCACATTTACAGCCAGGGGTGCTGATGACATTTTTCATGTTGTGACACCGCTATTACTGTCCTTTCCCAAAATATTCCACCACCTTTAGTATAAACTCAAAACCAAACCAAACTCACTGCCATTGAGTCAGATCTGACTCATAAACCCCCTCCTTGGGTTTGCCAGGCAGTATCACTATGGAAGGAGATTTGGTGACATAGTGCCTAAGGCACTTGACTGCTAACCAGAAGGCTGGCGGTTCAAACCTACCAGCTACTCCTTGGAAGGAAGGTTGGGAAATCTACTTCTGTAGTAATACCACCTCGGAAACTCAGGAAGAGGTCTTTATGAGTCAGGCCCAACGCCATCGCACATAACAACAACCACAAATGAAGAACTATACTCCAACAAACTCAAAAATCTGAAAAAAAAAAAAAGGACAGATTTCTAGAAATGTAATACTTACCTAAACTAACAGAGGCTGAGGTGGAAAATTTAAACAAACCCATAACAAAAGAAGAAATTGAACAGATCATAAAAAAAAATTACCCAAAATTGAACAGATCATTAAAAATAATAACAACAACAACAAAAAAGCCCTGGCCCTGACAGCTTCACTGGCGAATTCAATTGAGTGTTCAGAGAAGGACAGACACCAATGCTACTCAAAAAGTATTTCAGGAGAGAGGCGGGGCAAGATGGCGGACTAGG
>NW_006933279.1:0-873 GCF_000298275.1 Orycteropus afer afer
AGTGTTTATGAGTGAAATAACGTACTGTCTAGGATTTGCTTTTAAAAACCCAAAGTGGGGAGGGAGGGGGGAGGATAGAAAAAAATAAGATTGAGAAAACATTAATTGTCAAGGCTAGGTGATGAGTGGTTTATTGCATCCTCTCTATTTTTGAGCATGTTTGAAAATTTCTGTAATAGAAATTAAAAAAAAATATATATCAGACACATGCATTGGTAGTAAGCACTGTAGGGTGTTGAGTCAATGTCAGTGTAGTTGGATTGTTTGAAGAATTGATCAGGAGATGTGACCTCTGGTGGCCTTGAGAAGACAGATCTAAATCTAAAGACAGATAGACCTGAATCTTAGAAAGATTGCTTCTGTCAAAATGACTGATTTATTCATTTTAGTTTATGAATTCTTACTGTAGATGCTGAGACTCTTGGTGAATCTCTCTTGGGTCTTACGGTCTATGGGAGTAATGATCAGGATCCTTATGTTACTCTGAAAGACACGGTAAGTACTTTCATGGCTTTTCTAATTGTGCTCTTAAGTGTTTGAAAAACCTTACAATTCCTCAAAAAGTTAAACATAGAACTACCATATGACCCAGCAATTCCACTCCTCGGTATACACCCAAAAGACTTGAAAGCAGGCACTCAAACAGAAACCTGGACACCAATAGTCATTGCAGCATTATTCACAACAGCCAAAAGGTGGAAACAACCCACGTGTCCATCAACAGATGAATGTATGTACAAAAGTAGTACATATGTACAATGGAATGTTACTCTAACATAAAGAGAATGAAGTTCAGGTACATGTTCCAATGCAGATGAATCTTGAGAACATGCTGAGTGAAATGAATCAGACAAAAAGATCTTGTGTGATCTC
>NW_006933279.1:2148-3331 GCF_000298275.1 Orycteropus afer afer
GTTTTCAAGATTATAAATCTTTATGGAAGCAGACTGCCTCCGCTTTCTTCCGCGGAGCAGCTAGTCGGGTCGAACTGCTGATCTTTTGGTCAGCAGCTGCATGCTTTATGCATAATGTCACCAGAGTGCCTTGATAGCCTACAGTATAGTGTGAACATAACTCTGATTTGCAGTGGGAAACTAGGTATCTGTGTGGCTCGTTTTATTGCACTCTTCATGTCATTGTGGTCTGGAGCTGAACCCACATTATCTCCAGGGTATGCCTGTAATCTGAAGTCAGCATGGATTCGCATTTTTAAATCAGGTATTTTATCATGTTGCCATTTATTAATTCAGCAAACATTTTAATTGAATGACTTGCCTCATTTTGTTGTTGTTGTATAGAATCTACTATCTTATTTTTTTAATACTAGACGTAGCCTTCAAGAGATCTGGAATGCTCTGCCTCCAGATTCCCCTCTTTCTCTCGTCCTGTCCTCTGTGCAGTTATCTCAGACAGGTCTGTCTTGCCCAGATGCCCCCCTCCCTTAGGAACCTTCTGGTCATCTGTCTCAAAGTGTTGACGACATGAGTAGGCTGATAAGGCTTTCTGTCATGAGAAACACAGTTGCACAGTTTGGAAATGAAATCTTTATGTTTGATGTTTATTGGCATCTTATAGATGACCTTGCTGCTGATTCCATTTACTGGTGTTGGTTTCTAGAACTTCAGAATCTTTAAGCCTGCCCATGAGTAACCTATGCATTTGGGCATTTTTATCCCATGACCCATTGTGATCTGTTTAGAAAATCTTTATGCATCTAGTGATATCTTTGAGCTTTTTACGTATTTCAAATACAAGCCATGTGGTGATTTTTTTTCCAAAGGCCAATTCTCCTTTCAAAAAACTGAAACCTAGTTGTTTTTTTTTTCCTAAAAAAAAAAGGGGGGGGAGGGGTTTGACAGGAACAGTGTTCCCAGAGTTCTTGCATATTCACAATAGTTTCTCAAGAGACTTTATATTTTAAGTTCAGTTTGGAAGGAAATAAACTCTGGCTCACAAAAAAACAAACTGAAACCCTGTTTTTGTCATTAATTTTCTTACATTCTCATCTGAGAACATATTGTAGTCATTCCTTTGATTTCAGTGAGGATCATAGAGGAGTTGAGAAAAATTAAAGTGATGATATTTCTACTTCCTTGT
>NW_006933280.1:0-3403 GCF_000298275.1 Orycteropus afer afer
GAAAAAAATTAATTATTTAACCTCATAAAGCCCCAGGATGTTTCAAATGGTTAAGCACTTCAATACTAACTGAAATGTTACTGGTTTGAACCCACTCCAAGGTGGCTTGGAATATAGGCCAGACATCTGCTTCCAAAAGGTCACAGCTTTGAAAACCTTAAAGAGCAGTTCTACTTTTTACCTATGAGGTTGCCAAGAGTTGGATTCAACTGATTTACAACCAATAACAATTTAATGTTATTATAACAATATCTTAAAAAAAAACAAAGTCACTGCTGTCGAGTAGGATCTGACTCATAGTGTCCCCTTTTTGAGTATCTGAGACAGTATCACTATGGAAGTAGATTGCCCAACTCTCCTTCCAAAGAGTGGCTGGTGAGTTTGAACTGCCAGCCTTCTGGTTAGCAGTCAAATGTGTTAGGCACTATGCCACCAGAGCTCCCCAACAACTGTATCAGAGAAACTAAAAATACCAACAAAATTAAATAGGTAAGATTTTTTCCCCCTTCAGAAGGAGGAAATTATGATTGATTTAAATATATTTATTAAACATATTGTTTTGTTAACTAGCTAAACATATATTTAAACCCTGATCAAAAAACACTACAGAAGTAGAATAATAAACCAAACTAAAACCAAACACACTTCCGTCTAGTTGGATCTGTCTCATAGTGACTTCTGCTTGGGTTTCCGAGATGGTATCACTACTGAAATAGATTGCCCAATCTTCCTTCCAAGGAGTGGCTTGTGGATTTGAACTGCCAGCCCTCTGGTTAGCAGTCACATGTCTTAGGCAGTACACCACCAGAGCTCCCAAAATCTTTTCAGAAGCAGTCTGCCACATCTTTCTCCCATGGAGTGGCTGGTGGGTTTGAACCACAGACTTTTCAGTTACCAGCCAAGCTCTTAACCACTGCACTGCCACAGCTCTCTAAGTAGAACAATAAGAATGCCATAATCTATATTGACTATAACATTCATTAATACTATTATGTAGCAACATCATAGAGTCTGGTTAAATAGAAGCAAAAGATACACACACACACACACACACACACACACACACATATATATATATACATAAATCAGGATAGAAGTGGTCTGGACTGAGAAGGTGTTCAAATTCATAAAGTGAAGATGACCACTCCACCAGAAAATGAGGAAAAAAATATTTTTGTACAGTTGGAACAGGAACTAAATGTTACAAAATCGTAATTGTCTGAAAAACAACCAGAGGAATCAAAGGTGTGATAGCTAAAAGTGAGTATTTAGGAGGTTTAGGTAGGTAACACATACATGAGATTACATGATTGGTTAAGGGCACATAATGCAAAGGAGACAGACTCTTCAGTTTTTTACAGGTGTTCACAGGACAATAACAAAAGAGGTTTCTTGGGTAATCCTACCCTAAAAATTGTTTTCTCATTCATGTCTGTTTCTGGGAGTCCATTTTAAAGATTTATTGAAAATACGGTACATCAAAACCCTTTGAGTATACACTATCACATCTTGCATCTCTTTGACCATAGTGAAAAAAAAATCCTCTGGGAGTTGATTGTAACATCCTTTACCTGCCAGACCTCAGAAAAGAGAATGTCTCCTTTACAGTATATGGTCAGCATAAAGGTTAGAAGAATTGTTGTTAGAAAAGACAGTTTTAAAATTCAACATGGATTTTAGACTCATGTCAAGATTTTAAAATGTTTTCAGATAGCCCTATTTACACACCAAGTGCCTCTGATTTTAAGCTCATATACATCCCCTCCTCTTGATGATGGATTTTATATAAAATCTTTTGGTTACACTTAGATTGATGTGCTTTCTTCCACATGAACTTCTTCATATTAGTTAACTCTTGGATGGCTACTTATCTTAGTGTCATCATCCACCATCTTCAGCATGCCTAGCTTTAGCATTCTAGAGTCTTCAGTGATCCTTTTAGGAAAGCTTAGTATGGAGTAGGACCACATTGAAGGAACGACTTGGTTTAATTTATCTATCTATCTATTTATTTATTTCTCTATTTATTTTTATTTCCCTTTTTTTTTGTACTGTGGTTTGGGTGAAGATTTACAGAGCAAATTCCCTTTCCATATAGCAGTTTACATATACTTTGTCTCATGATATTGACGAGAGTTTACCACAATGCAACAGCTCCCCTCCCACTTCCTCCTCATAGTTACCTCTTCCCAGTGTCCATCCCTCCATGGACTCCTGCCCAGCTAAGCTGTCTCCCTGTGCATAGGCAGCCCTTCTTTTTCAAGGATTGTTCTCTCCAAGTAGTGTATCTACCTCAGGTAAATGTTCACCTCATATGCCTGTCTTCTGTTTGGCTGGAAACCACAGGTGTGGGTTCAGTTCCAGACCTGAAGGGCAGCTTGGGGTCATAGTCTCAGTGGTTGCACCAGGCTCTATCAGACCAGCAAACCTGGTCCCCCCCCCCTTTTTTTCTCCAAATGATTTTGAGTTTTGTTCCACATTGTTTTCCCTCTCTATCAAGTATCTGCTACACAGATCCCCTTCCAAGTGGATGACAGTCGTAGCCAGGCACCATCTAGTTCTTCTGGTCTCATAGTCGTATAGGCTGCAGATCAGATGGTGTACCAGTCACTAGGACTAATTGTTTCCATGAACTTGGTTTTCTTCATTCTTCTTTGCTCTGGGCAAGGAGAGACTCATCGTTGCATCTAGATGGCAGCTTGCTAGCTTTTAAGATCCCAGTTGATACTTCCCAAAGTAGGAGGTGGAACTATGTTTTCTATAGTATGTTATGCCAATTGAGCTTGATGTCCCCTGCAACTATGGTTCCAAGCCCACAGGTTCAACTACTCAGTCCCTTTGGGTAGCTGGCTGTGACCAAGCAGTAACTACAACCTTCCCCTTGTCAGCTCTACTATACAGCTGGGAAGTCTGATCATTCACATAAACTTATAGGACCATTGTCTGCCAACCTTATGTATGTTCTTGGATACAGTCCCCATTCCATAGACATACCTAGTAGTTCAGCCTGGCCACTCATCTATCCACCTATACACCCATGCTTGCCTTCACTGACAGCACAGTACTGTACATGCAAAAATGTTCATTTTTGTTGTCTGTACCTCCCATGTACCTCTATGTCTTTTTCATCCTCAATGCTGCCATATTGGTCACTTGCATTTGGTACATTGCCCTTCTCTTCACCCAAATCAATACTTATCTCTATCTAACAGCCTTTCCTCCCCTCCCCTCCCACCCCTGGTACAAAGAAAATGTCCTTCTATAGATAAACCTTTCCTTAACTTTTACAATGATGGAATGATACAATATTTGTCGTTTGTGATTGACTTATTTCCCTCAGCATAATGTTCTCCAAGTTCATCCATGTTGTGTGGTGTTTTGCAGATTCTACATTATTCTTTAG
>NW_006933281.1:0-723 GCF_000298275.1 Orycteropus afer afer
GGTTCAAGGTTTAAACCAGCCTCAGACTCAAGAAATGATATTTTTAGCTATGGTAACATTATTGTCAATTCAAATTGCTCCTGTAGCAACCGAAACCCATTGGGCATATTTGTTTCATCCACCTTGGGTGCAACCTGCTACATATTATGATCCTGATATTTCTGTTTTTATTAATGACACCCGGTGGCTTGGAGGAAAGGGTGGAAAATCCATAGGAAAATTATTAAAAGGAGAAACTTTAGTGAATTATACAGGTCTTACTACCAAAATACCAATTTGTTTTACTCAAAATAATTATAGTCCCTTACCGTTACTAAAGTTAATACCAAAAATGTGCTAGGTGTCCAGAAATGATAGTTTTTATGTACTTAAAAACTTGCTTAATGTTATGTCACCTTTGGATTGGTACACACCACTACAAGAAGTAGAATATTCTAACAAACGTGCTTATTGGGGAATATCAAAATTTTCTATAAATGGCAATAATGCAGACATTAATTTAAATATTCAACCTAAGGTTAAATTCCCTGTGTCATACTGTCCTAATATTTCCAAGAATTGGGAAGGTTATCCACCTTGGTTTAGATGTCATCTACTATTTTCCAGGAAAGTAAATTTATCATTAACCACTAACCCCAAGTCACAATGGGATCCACAATACCGTTTAGACTGGGGTGACTAAGCTCGCTTTAACCCCTCTTTTTTATCCAGATGCATTTCCTG
>NW_006933281.1:2663-3594 GCF_000298275.1 Orycteropus afer afer
TGGTAGTCCAGGTAGCTGTCTTCCAAATTTCTTGCCATAAAGGAGTAAGTACCTCCAGCACTGCACTGCATCCATTTGTTGAAACATCTCAATTAGTATTCCATCAATTCCTGGAGCTTTTTTTTTTTTTCCCAGTTCCTTCAGTTCAGCTTGGACTTCTTCCTTCAGTACCACTGGTTCTTTATCATATATTACCTCCTGAAATGATTGAACATCAACCAATTCTTTTTGATAAAGTGACTCTGTACGTTCTTTCCATCTTCTTTTGATGCTTCTTGCATCATTCAATATTTTGCCCATAGAATCCTTCACATTGCAATTAGAGGCATGAACTTTTCTTCAGATCTTTCAGCTTGAGAAATGCCAAGCTTATTCTACCCTATTGGCTTTCTAATACCAGGTCTTTTCACATTTCATTATAAATACTTTACTTTGTCATCTCAAGCTACCCTTTGAAATCTGTTCAGCTATTTTATCTCAGCATTTCTTCCATTAATTTTAGCTACTCTCCATTGTAAAACAAGTTTCAGTCTCCTCTGCCATCCATTTTGATCTTTTCTCCTTTCCTGTCTTTTTCGTTTCTTCATGTATGATGCTCATGATGTCATCCCACAACTCATCTGATCTTCGGTTACTGGTGTTCATTGTGTCAAATCTGTTCTTCAGATGATCTCCGAATTCAGGTGGGATATGATCAATGTCATATTTTAGTTCTCATGAACTTGTTTTAATTTTCTTCAGCTTCAACTTGAATTTGCATATGCATATGAGCAGTTGATGGTCTGTTCCACAGTCAGCTCCTGGTTTTGATATTGCTGATATTGAGCTTCTCTATCACCTCTTTCCACAGATGTAGTCAATCTGATTTCTGTGTATTCCATCTGGCAAGGTCCATGTGTATAGCCATCATTTATGTTGTTGAAGAAAGATA
>NW_006933282.1:0-670 GCF_000298275.1 Orycteropus afer afer
TCAGACTGCAGAATTGATAAAAATCTTCAATTTCCTCATCTTTGGCTTCGGTGGTTGGTGCATAAATTTGAATAATAGTAGTATTAAAGGGTCTTGCTTGCACGTGTATGGATATTATCCTATCATTGACAACATTGTACTTCAGGACAGATCTTGAAACATCCTTCTTAGTGATGATGAATGCCATGCCATTCCTCTTTAAACTGTCATTCCCAGCATAGTAGATCATATGTTTGTCTGATTCAAAATGGACAAAAACAGTATATTTCAGCTCACTAATCCCTAGGATGTCTATCTTTACACGCTCCATTTCATTTTTACAACTTCCAATTTTCCTAGATTCATATTTTGTACATTCCATGTTCCAATTATTAATGGATGTTTGCCTATGTTTCTCCTCAATTTGAGTGTTGCCACATCAGGAAACAGAGGTCTCGAAAGCTTTACCATATCCATATGTGTAAGGCTGGCTTTACTCTGATAATGTAGCTCTTGCCCTGTCCTACTTGAAGAGCTTTCTGAGCTAAGTGACTCATCTTCCTTTTCTGTATTGGATAATGTTTATGGACTATTCATAAAGTTGCACAGTAATGTATCAGACAGTGTTTATCTGCTATTCATAAGGTTTTCCCTGGCCAGTTCTTTGAGAAGTGGAAGGCCTCTTCCTTCT
>NW_006933282.1:3340-3889 GCF_000298275.1 Orycteropus afer afer
ATATTATTATGTTCTTCCTATGTCACTTACAAGTCACAGAGGATTATTCCCTGGCTTTGAAATGCAATGAATCTTTCCTTGCAGTGTGTTTTCACCCTCTAGTGCTGTTCTCATAGAAAATACCACAAATGAGTGGGTGTATTTATTCTCTTACACTTTTGGAGACTAGCATTCTGAGTTCAAAGTGCCAGGCTCTAGGGAGTGGATGAATTGCTCTCAGTCTTGGGTTTCATCCCTGTCTCTTCCTCCAGGCCCATTAGTGCTGGAGGCGTCTCTTCATTCAGGTAGCTATTGGCTGCTGTGCTGACAAACCCAAGGTCAACAAACAAAATGGAACAGTGCCAAGATTACCAAACAATGTAGCAGGCCCCTAGTTCAAATCCAGAGACAGTCCCAAGATCAGTAGGAAACATGGCAAGCTGCTGAATGAAGACTAAGTTTCATGCAGGGTCGAAGTGTGCAAAAAATTGCAGGGACTTTTTACAAAATCTCTGCTTATTTCCTGGAAAGAGACCACATCCCTAAGGCAGCTACACAGCTGCTGCAGTA
>NW_006933283.1:0-791 GCF_000298275.1 Orycteropus afer afer
CCTACCCCTGGTGGCACATAAAATCTTCAGAAGTATAAATCTAAATCTGGGAATATATAACATCTTACCTATGTGTGTATATTGTGTGTGTGTATGAAATGCTATACAGAAGTTTACGTCTTTAAGAGCTCTCATCATACTGTGTTGTAGGAATGTGTTTGCCTGCCCCACCAACAGTGAGTCCCTCAGAAGCATGGTTGCTATTTTGTTCCTCTCTGTATTCCCGGCACCAGGGTGAGGTCTAGAACCTGTCTAAGTCAGTGATGTCTGTAGAATAAGTACATAACCATTCAATGTCTCCATGTTGTTTTATCTTCTGTATGAGTTGGAACTGACTTGATGGCAACAGGGTTTTGTTGTTGTTGTTAAAAAAAAAAAGTTTATATCTTCTTTTTTAAATTGGGTTATTTGTCTCCATATTATTGAATTCTAGTAATTCTTTATACATACCCTGGATAGAAGTCTTCTGTCCTTTTTTACATAAAATATATACAACCAAAAATTTTCCATTTTAACCATTTTCAGTGTATAGTTCAGTGACATTCATTACATCCACCATGTTGTGCAACTATTACAACTCTCCATTTCCAAAAGTTTTTTGTCACCCATGTGGTGGTTATCTTTGTGTATCAACTTGGCTGGGTCTGGTTGAGTGGCTGGGCAGCTGGTGGTAGTTATTCCCCATGATGAGACTGGGTATCAACTCCATGGTGGGATCTACCACAAGCAGCTGAGTAGCTGCCTTTGAGATGTGGTCTGCTTCCTGTATATAAGGAGAAGCCTTGGGGATA
>NW_006933283.1:3034-3781 GCF_000298275.1 Orycteropus afer afer
CTTCTGCAGTTTGAAATTGACCAAACATGCAATCAAGGTGTGTTGATTATCACTTGTGATTGGAACGCGAAAGTCAGAAACAAAGAATCATCACCGGTAGTTGGGAAATATGGCCTTGGTGATAGAAATGATGCTGGAGATCACATGATAGAATTTGGCAAGACCAATGACTTAGTCATTGTAAATACCTTTTTTTCAACAATATAAACAGCAGCTATACCCATGAACTTCCTCAGATGGAATACACAGGAATCGGATCGACTATATTTGTGGCAAGAGGTGATGGAGAAGCTCAGTATTTACAGCCAAAACAAGGCCAGGAGCTGACTGTGGAACAGACTACCAACTGCTCATATGCACGTACAAGTTGAAGATGAAGACAATTAAAACAAGTTCATGAGAACCAAAATATGACCTTGATTATATCCCACCTGAATGTAGAGACCATCTAAAGAATAGATTTGACGCACTGAACACCAGTGACTGAAAACCAGAGGAACTGTGGGATGACATCAAGAATATCATCCATGAAAAAAGCAAAAGGTCATTAAAAAGACAGGAAAGGAAGAAAAGACCAAAATGGATGTTGGAAGAGACTTTGGAACTTGCTCTCGAACAGAGAGTCACTAAAGCAAATGGAGGAAATGACAAGATAAAAGGGCTGAACAGAAGATTTCAAAGAGCAGCTCCACAAGACAAAGCCAATTACTAT
Organism: Orycteropus afer afer; assembly: GCF_000298275.1. Classification (NCBI taxonomy): domain Eukaryota; kingdom Metazoa; phylum Chordata; class Mammalia; order Tubulidentata; family Orycteropodidae; genus Orycteropus; species Orycteropus afer. The sequence goes on from NW_006933283.1 coordinate 3,747, forward strand.
CAATTACTATAATGAAATGTGCAAAGACCTGGAGT
>NW_006933284.1:0-1452 GCF_000298275.1 Orycteropus afer afer
GACAGCACTTATACACTCACCACCTGTCTCTTTTCTGGTTGTAAGCCTCTCGGATGTCCCTACCGACCTTGGCAAACAGAGCCTATTCTTAGGTCCCTGGAATCCGAATGAGAATGGTATCACTTTAAAATCTAAAATGGTCACCACTTGTAAATATTCAAAATGGCTGCACCCTCCGTTACTTTAAATATCCAAAATGGCTGGCGCTTGTAAACATTCAAAATGGCCTCGCCCTCAGTCACTTTAAATATCCAAATTTGCTGCCATTTATTAACCTTCAAAATGGCTGTGCCTTGGTCACTTTAAATATCCAAAATGGCTGCCACATGTAAACAATCAAAATGGCTGTGCCCTCTGGACAGCGGAAAGTCCACAGTTCAGGTTGTCTCCCTCCTTGCTGTTTCCCTTCCTAGTGATAGGCCACCAGCAGATTCGTCCCTGCAGCCCTTGGTGACTAGGGCTGATCTTTAGGTCGGTTCTCAGGTCCCAGCACCACTTGGGCAGTGGGACTGGGAAAGAGCGAGGAGGCAGCCACAGGGATCCTGGTGAGGGGAAGAAACCCAGGTCACGCCCTACAAGCGGCAAGGCGGGAAAGTGGAGGAAAGGACAGAAAAAGGCCAGGGGGACTAGGACAGAGTGAGGAGTCAGCTGAAGGATCCAGGTGAGGGGAGGAAACCCAGGTCATGCCCTACAAGCAGCAAGGTGAGAAAATGGGGGAAAAGAGAGGAAAAAGGTGAGGGGGACAGGGACAGAGCGAAGAAGAGTCAGCACTAGGGGTCCAGGTGAGGGGAGGGAACCCAGGCCACGGCCTACAAGCAGAAAGGCGAGAAAGTGGGGGAAAAGAGAGGAAAAAGGCGAGGGGGACAGGGACAGAGCGAAGAAGAGTCAGCACTAAGGGTCCAGGTAAGGGGAGGTTGGAGAGGTTTCAAACAGCGAAGGGAGACAAACTTGTCTGTCGGTTTGTCCTACTGTGGTGACATGTAGCCACCGGTGTTTCAAACCCAGTGGGGTGCACATGGTACACAGGTATCAGCATGGCTTGCAGACTAAGAAGAAGGAAGAGACCATCCACTTCTCAAAGAATTGGCCAGGAAAAACCTTATGAATAGCAGAGAAACACTGTCTGATAATGTTTATGAATAGTCGGAATTGTCCAATACAGAGGAGGAGGGATGAGTCACGTAGGTTAGAAGGCTCTCAAAATAGGACTGGGAAAGAGCTGCATCATCAGAGTAAAACCAGCCTTACTGATACTGGATAAGGTAGAGCTTTTTAGACCTCCATTTGCTGATGTGGCACCACTCAAAATGAAGAGAAACAGCTGCAGACATCCATTAATCATCAGAACATGGGATGTATGAAGTATGAATCTAGGAAAACTGGAAGTGGTCAAAAATGAAATGGAACGCACAAAGTTTGATATCCTCGACATTAGTGAGCTGAAATGGACTG
>NW_006933284.1:2747-3388 GCF_000298275.1 Orycteropus afer afer
ATTTGGAAGACAGCTACTGGCCAACTGACTGGAAGAGATCCATGTTTGTACTCATTCCAAAGATACTGGATCTTACAGAATGTGGAAATAATCGAACAATATCATTAATATTAAAAAATATTCCTGAAGTTAATTAAAAAACCGTTGCAGCAGTATATTGGCAGAGAACTTCCAGAAATGCAAGCTGGATTAAGAAGAGGACGTGTAATGAGGGATGTCATTGCTGATGTCAGATGGATCTTGGCTGAAAGCAAAGAATACCAGAAAGATGTTTACTTGTGTTCTGTTGACTATGTAAAAGCATTCAGTTGTGTGGTTCATGACAAATTATGGATAACATTGAGAAGAATAGGAATTCCAGAACACTTAATTAATGAGGACCTTGTACATAGACCAGGAGGCTGTCATTTGAACAGAACAAGGGGACACTGCATGGTTTAAAATCAAGAAGAGAGCGTGTCCGGGTTGTGTCCTTTAACCATACTTACTCAATCTATATGCTGAGCAAATAATCCGAGAAGCTGGACTATATGAAGAAGATCATGGCATCAGGATTGGAGGAAGAATCATTAACAACCTGTGATATGCTGAAGACACAACTTTGCTTGCTATAAGTGAGGATGACTTGAAGCACTTACTGA
>NW_006933285.1:0-757 GCF_000298275.1 Orycteropus afer afer
CTGGTGCGGGATCGGGCAGTGTTTCGTTCTGCTGTGCATGGGGTCGCTATGAGTCGGAAACGACTCGACGGCACTTAACAACAACATAACAACCTTTCCCAACTACCTTGGGTTTTCTTTATATTTTTCAGTAAAACGTAACACAATAAATTAATAAATTAAATATAGAAACTGATGTGATATCTCAGCTGCCTTCTATTATGTAAGACCGAAAAAAGAATAAAGAACAATACTACTCTTGTCATTAATTTTTTCATTAAGTAGTCGTTTCTCATTAAAATATATAGTGTTGATGATAATAATGGGTTATTATTGTTTTAAAAAGAATTAATAAGTATTTTTCAAAACACACACAAAAACAAAAAAGAATAAAGCAAGCAGCAGCAAAATGAGCAAGTTAATGGTAAACATATTTTCAAATAGAACATTTCCAAAACAATAGGTCTAATAACCTCTTTGAAGACCTAATTCTCTTGACCAAATTGTCCTCCTCCAAATGTAAAGGTCTACTTACTTAGTACAATCCTGAATTGATGACTTTAGGCAAAGATCTATCTGGTTATAAACCCTAGAATAAAAAAATAATTCAATAGCCAGAATTCAATGAAATAAATCTCAGATGGTGTGATAGTTGGAGCTGTATGTCAGCTTGGCTGGACCATAATTCTGTGTGGTTTAAGCTGTTATGATGTGGTTATTCCCATGATGGGATCAGATGATTATGTTTTGAGCAGGCAATCTGTTGAAAGGGAGTTTC
>NW_006933285.1:968-1635 GCF_000298275.1 Orycteropus afer afer
CAAAATCATAAGGATGGGCTTCCTAAATTGGTTCTCCAGTTTGATTAATCTTAAAGACACTAGTGACCCTGCCTCTGTTAGTAAAGAGGGCCTTGTTAATCCATGGGGTGAGGTGGCAACATTAATATGCAAAATAGCATCACCAATAGATCAAGTACTTGTGAGAATTGACGCTCTGGGTGATTGGATATTTGATACTTTTCTGCAATTCTGTCAGCATAAGTATAAGGAAGCTGGTTAGTTGGTCCTACTTACACTAGACAAAGTGGTGAAAGAGCGAGATGAGCTCAGAGCTGCTGAGTCTCGGCTTAAGTGCCTCATAAAAAAACCTCAGTGCTTCCAGTTGTGCTCTGAAAGAATGCCTTATATATTCTAGTAACAGAGCTGATATTGCCAAAAACCAAACCCAGAGTCTTATTGTAAGGGTGGCTGAATTACAATGCCAATTAAAATTGCCAACCCAGAATGGTGTCTGATGTTAAAGTGAGGGCATTGATTGGGAAAAAATGGGATTCTGAAACCTGGAATGGGGACATATGGACAGATAGTCAGGAAGCTCAGGATATGGAGCCCATAAATTCTGTTGAATCCCTCCCATCTGAATGGATTACTGTAAAACCATTATCCCCTCCACCTCAGTGTGATGGGATTAGCCAAACTGGTCCTA
>NW_006933285.1:3055-3606 GCF_000298275.1 Orycteropus afer afer
GACAGAAGAATTCTAGGTCACATGAACAGCAACCTAGATTGAATCACCAGAATACAGAGTCATGACCTCTCAATCAATTCCCAGACTTGAGTCAGATTACCAACCCACAACCCCTTAAATGAAGCAGAGGCCAGGTCCCTTTGAGGAAGGACCCCACTACATTGCCAAAAATCTATAATATCAATCTTTCTCCTGTTGTTGTTAGGTGCCATCGAGTTGTCTCCAACTCATAGAAACCCCACACACAGCAGAATGAAACACTGCCCGATCCCGTGCCAGCTCCATGATCCCTGCTATACTTGAGCCCATCATCGCAGCCACCATCTCAATCCATCTAATTGAAGGCCTCCCCCTCTTTTGTCGACCCTCAACCTTACCAAGCATAACATGCTTCTCCAGGGAATGGTGCCTTCTGACAACATAACCAAAATAGGTGAGATGAAGTCTGGCCATTCTCACTTCCAAGGAACATTTCAGGTGCACTTCCTTCAGGACAGATCTGTTAGTTCTTTTAGCAGTCCATGGTACTTTCAGCATTCTTCGCCAGCACC
>NW_006933286.1:0-1126 GCF_000298275.1 Orycteropus afer afer
GAAGAATTGGAATTCCAGAACACTTGATTGTACTCACAAGGAACCTGTACATAGACCAGGAGGCTGTCGTTTGAACAGAACAAGGGGACACTGCATGTTTTAAAATCAAGAAGGTAGTGTTTCAGGGTTGCATCCTTTCACAATACTTATTCTACCTGTATGCCGGGCAAATAATTTGAGAAGTTGAACCATATGAAGAAGAACATGGCATCAGGATTGGAGGAAGAATCATTAACAACTTGCAAAACACTGATGATTCAACTTTGCTTGCTGAAAGTGATGATGAGTTGAGGCACTTACTGGTGAAGACTGAAGGATACAGTCTGCAGTACAGATTACATCTCCATATAAAGAAAACAAAAATCCACACAACTAGATCTATAAGTAGCATCTCTATAAATGGAGAAAAAATTGAAGTTGTCAAAGACTTCTTATTGCTTTATTGTACAATTGACACCAATGGAAGCAGCAGTCAGGACCTCAAATGAGTTATAAACACCCAGTGCGCTGCTGTGGAGTGGAATCTGACTCATAGTGACCCCTTCTACAGAAGTAGATAGCCCAACTTTCCTTCCAAGCAGTGGCTGGTTGATTTGAACCACCAGCCTTCTGGTTAGCAGTCAAATGTCTTAAGCAATGGACAAATCAGCTGCAAAGGACCTTTTTTAAGTGAAGAAGAACAAAGATGTCTCCTTGATCTCTAAAGTGACCCCTACCCAAGCCATGGAATTTTCAATTGTCTCATATGCATGTGAGAGCTGGACAATGAATAAGGAAGACCAAAGAAGAATTAATGCTTTTGAGTTGTGGTGCTGGCGAAGAATGCTGAAAGTACTATGGGCTGCTTAAAGATTTATTAAATCTGTCCTGGAGGAAGGGCAACTAGAAAGCTCCTCGGAAACGAGAATGGCCAGACTTCATCTCACCAGCTTTGGTCATGTCAGAAGGGAGAATGGTGTCATGCTTGGTAATGTAAAGGGTTGAAGAAAAAGGAAAGAGGGGAAGACCCTTAATGCGATGGAGTGATGCAATGGCTGTGGTGATGGACTCTAATATAGAAAGGATCGTGGAGCTAGTGCAGGACTGGGCAGTGTTTTGTTCTGCTGTCACTATGACTTGGAGACGA
>NW_006933286.1:2486-3733 GCF_000298275.1 Orycteropus afer afer
CCCTTTTGGTTTTCTAACTCCAGGTCTTTGCAGATTTCATTGTAGTAATTGGCTTTGTCTGCTCAAGCTGCTCTTTGAAATCTATTCAGCTCTTTGATCTGGTCTCTTTTTTTTTTTTTTTCCATTTGCTTTAGCTGCTCTCCATTCACAGGCAAGTTTTGGAGTCCCTTCTGACATCCATTTTGGTCTTTTCTTCCTTTCTTGTCTTTTTAATGACTTCTTCCTTTTTTTTATGGATGATGTTCTTGATATCAGCCTACAATTCTTATGACTTTGCGGTCATTGTTGTCCAATGCATCAAATCTATTCTTTGGATGGTGTCTAAATTCAGGAGGGGTATATTCAAGGTCATATTTTGCTCTTGTGGACTTGTTTTAATTGTCTTCAACTTCAAATTGAATTTGCATATGAGCAGTTGATGGTCTGTTCTACAATCAGCTCATGGCCTTGATTTGGCTAAAGATAATAAGCTTTTCCATTGCCTCTTGCCATGCATATAGCCAATCACATTCCTGTGCACTCCATCCTGTGAAGTCCATGTATATAGTCACCATTTGTGTTTCTGACAAAGGGTATTTGCAATGAATAAGTGGTTGATCTTCAGAATTTTATCATGTGCTTATGTATATATACTATACGTAAAATTATATGTATATTATACCTGTAATTCTGCAATCATGTAACTGATATCAAGAAGATGAAGAAAATATACTTTCTAAATATTTTAATTTCAAACATGTCTATTAGATTTTAATTCTCACAAAGATAATTGATGCTATCCATTATGCTACAAATACTTAATAATAGTTGTTTTGTTGTTATGTGATGTTAAGTTGTCTCTGACTCATTGCAACCCCTCCTCAGGTTTCAAAGGTGGTATAGCTACAGAAATAGATTGCCAAATCTTCCTTCCAAGGAGAGACTGGTGGGTTTGAATCATCAACCATCTGGTTAGCTGTCAAGTGCCTTAGTCACTATGCCACCAGAACTAACTCTTAGTAATTAGTAATAATAAATCAATAACACAGTATCTTCCATCATACTACCCTTGACTGACATTGAAAAAAAAAAAAATTCACTGCTGTAGAGTCAATTCTGACTCATAATGATCCCCGTAGATTGCCCACTCTTCCTTTAGAAGAGTGATTGGTGGGTTTGAAGCACCAGACTTCTGGATAGCAGTCAAGTGCCTTAGACACTATACCACCAAAGCCCTATACCCAAAGCATAAACATTCATAGTTTAAT
>NW_006933287.1:0-826 GCF_000298275.1 Orycteropus afer afer
GATAGTGACTGGTGGAACCCCAAGACCATGGTCTTGGATTATCCTTTAGGCCTGGAAATGGACTCACTTCCAGGGATTGGCTCTCAGCCCAAGAGTAGAAAGACCTACAAGCAGAACACCTACCTCAGGTAAATGCACCTACCTACCCTAGGAAGATGCACCCTATAGAGCAATCAGCCACAAGACATTAGAGGGGCAGCATTCACATAGAGGGAAATCTGGACAGACAGGAACATATAGAGAAGGTCACAGGGAAGGAATATTCGAAGGGAAGAGAGGGGAGAAGAGCTGTTTATGGTTGAGGATTATAATTGGGGCCGTGAAATCAAATGTGCATGAACTATTGAGAATAAAACGAATCTGCATTGTAAATGCACACCCAAATCACAATAAAAAATTAAGAACCTAAAATAAAAGGAATAAATAAGTAAATAATAGGTTAATGTCCAACCAGGTCCCATAGCAGCATATGATCAAGAATCAATGGTATCAAAGGAAAAAGTCCAAGCCACACTGAAGACACTGGCAAAAAAAAAAAAGACTCAAGTAATCTATGGAATATTTCAGTAAGCAGATGTTTCAACAAACAGATGCCATGCTGGAATAGCTCACTGTGTATGACAAGAAATCCATATATGTGCTCATCCCAAAGGTGGTCCAACAGACTGTACAAATTATCAAATATTATCAAAAATATCACACGTATGTCTAATTTTGCTGAAGGTTATTCCAAAATGGTTACCACAATATATCAACAGGGAACAGCCAGAAATTCCACCTGGATTCAGAAGAGGCTGTGGAATGAGGAGTATCATTGTTGCTGTCC
>NW_006933287.1:1053-3277 GCF_000298275.1 Orycteropus afer afer
AAATAATGTGAGAAACTGGACTATATAAAGAGCAGGACTTCATATTCAGAGGAAGACTCATAAACAACTTGCAATATGTAGATGATACAACCTTGCTTGCTAAAAGTGAGGAAGACTTGAAGCACGTACAGATGAATATTAAAGATTACAGCCATCAGTATGAATTATACCTTAATGTAAAGAAAATGTACATTCTTGCAATTGGACCAACAAACAACTCCATGATAAATGGAGAAAATATTGAAGTTGTCAGGAAGTTCATTTTACTTGGATCCACAATCAAAAGCCTTGGAAGCAGCAGTCAAAAACACAAAGGATGCATTCACTGGGCAAATATATACTGCCAAAGTGTTTAAAAACAAAGCTGTCACTCTGAGGACAAACATGCACCTTATCCAATTCATGGCATTTTCAATAGTCTCATATACATGTGAAAGTTAGACAATAAATAAGGAAGACTGAGGAAGGATTTATGCCTTTGAATTATGTTGATGGTGAAGAATCTTGAAAATACTGTGGCCTACCAGAAGAACAAACAAATCCATCTTGGAAGCAGTACAGGCAGAATGCTCCTTAGAAGTGATAGTGGTGAGACCTAGTTTCATATTCTTTGCACATGTTATCAAGAGGGACCATCCCTGGAGAAGGACATCATGCTTGGTAAAGCAGAGGGTAAGCAAAATATAGGAAGACCCCCAAGGAGATGGACTGACATAGTAGCTACAACAATAGACTCAACTATAACAAGGGTTGTGAGGATGGTGCATGACCAGGCAGCGTTTCCTTCTGTTGATTGGGTGGATATGAGTCAGAACTGACTGGAGGGTACCTAACATTCCACCAATTAATAACACAGGTAAAGAAAGTGTGTGAACTTTAAAAGCTGAAGAACACAAAGACATGGTTATTTGTGTATTAGTCAGGATTCTTTAGAGAAAAAAGAACTGAAAACAAAAATAATAAAAAAAGACCATCACTGTCATCCAGTCGATTTCCACTCATAGCAGCCTCCTTTGTGTTTCTGGGCTGGTAAATCTTTATGGAAGTAGATGATTCAGTCTTCCTTCTGTGGAGAGGCTGGTAGATTTGAACCACCAACCTTCTGGTTAGCAGTCAAGTGACTTAGGCACTGCAGCACCAGAGGTCTTTAGTCATGATTCTTTAGAGAAAAAGAACTACCAGGATACATTGTGAGGTTGAGAGAGAGAGATGGACAGACACATTTATTTTAAAGAATTGGCTAAGATGAGTTGTGGTGCTAAGTCCACTATCTGTAGACAGCACATTGCAATGATTGTGACAATGGTCAAGGTGCAGATAGTGTTTTTTGTTGTTGTTCTACATAGGGTTGCTATGAGTTGGAATTCACTCGGTGGCACCTAACACCAACAATGTCTGAAAAAAAGACAAAAATATCTATTTACATTCATTCTATTCCTATTCAAGTTTATACTTAGGTTCTATTCAGTGCTTTAAAGCAAGAAACAAGGAAGTAAGACATTCAAATTGAAGGTAAAAAAAAAAAAATCTCTTATTAACAGATATCATAGTGTGGTGAATTGCTTGTGGCCCTTCTAGCCATTGTCCTCTATTTTGTGATGTATGTAAATCTTATAGTCCATGCCTGTATGGGGTAGAGTGGTAGTTAAGGTCGGGTGTCAACTTGGCTGGGCAGCAGCTCATAGTTGTTCCCTGTAATGATTGACAATAGGCTCTGTGGTGGGATTTGCTGTGAGCAACTGAGTAGCTGCTAATTGCTAAAGCCATCCACTTGGGTTATTTCTGTAAGAGCAACACAGTTGAGATACATCTTGAGTCCCGCCTTGCTGAAGGGTACACCTCAAATCACCACCCTTAGCTTCCTTGAGGGTGTACCCATGAATCCTCTGGGAATATTCATCCTCCTCTTGCTCCTGTTCTGCATTTTGGCCCATCCTCATCTCACCCCTGGATTTGGGACAGCAGCTGTCATCTTATCTGCTGATCGAGGTTTGTCAAACCCCGAGAATTGGAGGATCCTCCAGCCCTACTCATCGACCTGGGACTCACCAGCCTGCCAGCCTCTACCACTACTATGTGAGATGATCCCTTGAGTTCTGTGAGGCATTACACTGAAATACAGAATCTTTAAATGGGGGAGATTACTGGGAGGAGGGGGAGGAGGAGGAGTTAAAGTCTGAGATGATGGAGTGGCACGGTAGTTTGGACATTTGGGACATCTTTA
>NW_006933288.1:0-1218 GCF_000298275.1 Orycteropus afer afer
GGTGGAGAAACCCCTGGAAAGATAGATTAAGAATAGAAGAGAGAAGCTAAATAATATGAATGCAAAAGTGACCTTGACTACACATCCAGGAAAATTAAAATATTAAAAAGGCAATCAATACTATGTGCAGCTTTATGTCAATACATTGGAAAACTAAGATGAAATTTCAAATTCCTAGAAAAATACTCGAATCTGACTAATAAGACCCCTCAGTTTTCTGAGGCAGTATCACTATGGAAGTAGACTGCCCAATCTTCCCTCTGAGGAGTGGCTGGTGGGTTTGACCACCAGCCTATTGGTTAGCAGTCAAATGCCTTAAGCACTATGCCACCAGAGCTCATAAATAATATGAATGCAAAAATGGCCCTTGGCTACACATCCAGGAAAATTAAAATATTAAAAAGGTAATCAATACTATATACAGCTTTATGCCAGTAAATTAGAAAACTAAGATGACATTCAAATTCCTAGAAAAATACAATTTACCAAAACTGACCTAGGAAATAAGAAGTCTGACTATTTACTGTAGGAGCTCTGGTGGTATAGTGGTTAAGGCATTTGGCTGCTAACCAAAACATCAGTGGTTCAACCCACTAGACCCTCTGTGGAAGAAAGATGAGGCCGTTTGCTTCTGTCAGGATTTATAGCCTTGGAAACCCAATGGGGGTCACTATGAGTCAGAATTTATTTGATAGCAGCGAGTTTCATGTTCAGTTTTGACTGTTCATTGAGTTTAATACATAGAAGCATTAACATCTTTCTAAGCTTAGCAAGTTTTACAGGTGAATTTTACCAAAGTGTAATTTAACCTTCAGCAAACTCTTCCAGAGAATAGGAAAAAAAGAGGGAATAGTCCTCAAGTTGTGCTCTGAGACCAATATAACCTTCATGTCAAAACTGGAAATAGTCCTCAAGTTGTGCTCTGAGACCAATATGACCTTGATGTCAAAATTGGAAATGAAGAAGAGAGGAAAAGTACAGGCCTGTGTAACTTACAGAAAGGAATTCCAAAGTGAAAATTATCAAATTATTAGAAAACTGAATACAATAGTCAGTAAAAAAAGATAATACACCACAACCAAGTTGTTTATCCCAGGAATGCAGGGATGGTCACATTAAACCAAAAACCAAACTCACTGCCCTTAAGTTGATTCTGACTCATGGTGACCCCGCAGGACAGAGTAGAACTGCTCCACAGGGTTTCTAAGGCTGTCAATC
>NW_006933288.1:2458-3416 GCF_000298275.1 Orycteropus afer afer
TTTTTGCAGAAATTAACAAACTAGTTTTAAAGTTCATATGGAAATGCAAATGTCCCAAGATAGCCAGAACAATTTGGAAAAAGAACAAATTTGGAGGGTTCATACTTTGTAATTTCAAAACTTACTATAAATCTAAAGCAACTAGGGCAGTGTGGTATCGGCATAAAAGTAGATATATGGGTCCATAGAATAGAATGGAGAGTCCAGAGGGAAGGCAATTTAATGGTAAAAGAACAGTCTTTCAACAAATGGTGCTAGGATAACTGGGTATCCACATGTAAAAGAATGAAGTTGGACCCTTTCCACACACACACACACACACACACACACAATTGATTAAAAATGGATCCTAGGCCTAAGTGTAATGCCTAAAGCTATAAAACTCTTAGAGGAAAGCTTAGAGGAGTAAGTCTTCATGATGTTAGTTAGGTGATGATTTCTCAGATGCAACACCAAAATCACAAGCAGCAAAAGAAAAAAATAAATGGACTTCATTATAATGAAAACCTTGTTCACCAAAAGATTTTTATCAAGAAAGTGAAGAGAATGGAATGGGAAAAATACTTGTAACCATATGTCTGGTAAGTGTTTAGTATCTAGCATATATAAAGAACTCCTATAACTCAACAACAAAAAGACAAACAACCCAATTCAAAAACGGGCAAAGGGCTTGAGTAGGCATTTCTCCAAAGAAGGAATCCAAAAGGGCAATAAGCAGGCGAGAAGATGGTCAATATCATTAGTAATCAGGGAAATGGAAATTGACATCGCAATGCGCTACCTACCTGTTCACACCCACTAGGACTGGGTCTTGTCAGAAAATGGGAAATGTAACATAAAGGATGACTTTAAAAAAAAAAACGTATAGGAGGCGGGGCAAGATGGCGGACTAGGCAGAAGGATTGCACAGACCCTCTTCAACAAAGAAAAGGGAAACCAATTAACACAGACACAGAAG
>NW_006933289.1:0-622 GCF_000298275.1 Orycteropus afer afer
TGGGGCTGATTGATTGTGGATCCAAGTAAAATGAAATCCTTAGCCTATTCAATCAAGCCAAAACAAACTCACTGCTGTCGAATCAGATCAAAGCAAGCCCTCCTTGAGTTTCTGAGGCAGTATCACTACAGAAGTAGATTGCCCAAACTTCCATCTGACTAGCCCATTCAATAGTTACTGGTTATTCAAGGTGATTGAAGTCCCTGGGTGATGCAAATGGTTAGCACTCTTAGTTGCTAATTCAAAGTTTAGAGATTCAACTTTACCCAGTGGTGCCTTGAAAGAAAGTCCTGGTGACGTACTTCTGAAACTCTACAGAGAACAGTTCTACTCTGACACAAAGAACAAAAATTCTACTCTGACACCATGAGTTGGAATAGATTCAATGACAACTTGTATTCATGTGATCAGGAAATTTAGATGAGCAAGTTCTTCTAGAAATAAGGTGAGGACTTCATCAAGAATGGGCCTCTCACCAAGTAGTTGAACCTGCAGGCTTGGGACCATAGTCACAGGGGACATCAAGTTCAATTGGCATAACATACTATATAAAACATTGTTCCACCTCCTATTTTGGCAAGTAGTGACTGGGATCTTAAAAGCTAGCAAGCTGCCATCTAGA
>NW_006933289.1:2047-3441 GCF_000298275.1 Orycteropus afer afer
TTTGATAAAAATCCAACACCCATTCCTGATAAAAACACTCAGCAAAATAGGGATAGAAGGGAAATTCCTCAACGTAATAAAGGGAATCTATGGAAAACCAACAGCCAACAGTATTCTCAATGGAGAGACACTGAAAACATTCTCCTCACAAACAGGAACCAGACAAGGATGCCCTCAATCATCACTTCTATTCAAGATTGTATTGGAAGTCCTAGTCAGGGCAATAAGGCGAGAAAGGGAAATCAACAGCATCCAAATTGGTAAGAAAGAAGCAAAACAATCCCTATTTGCTGATGATGGGATCTTCTACATAGAAACCGCAGAGAATCAGCAAAAAAACTACTGGAACTAATTGAAAGATTTAGCATAGTGCCAAGATACAAGATCAACATACAAAACTCAGTTGGATTCCTTTATACCAGCAAAGAGATTGCTGGAAAGAAAACCAATACCATTTACAATTGAAAAAAAAAAAAAAAAAAAAAACCTCATTGCCATTGAGTCAGAACTGACTCACAGTGATCCCTCATTTGGTCTCCTAGGTGGTATCACCACAGTAGTAGATTGCCCAATCTTCCTTCTGAGGAGTGGCTGGTGGGTTTGAACTGCCAGCCTTCTGGTAAGCAGTCAAATGCTTACCAAAAAATAAAATACTTGGGAATAAATCTCACTAGGGATACAAAGATCTGTACAAAGAAAACTACAAATCACTACTCCAAGAAACCATAAGTTATTGTTAGGGGCTATCAAGTAGTTTCCAACTCATAGCAACCCTATGCACAGCAGAACAAAACGCCACTCCATCCCGCCCCAGCTCCATGATCCTTGCTATACTTGAGCCCATTGTCATAGCCATCATGTCAATCCATCTCCTTGGAGGCCTTCTCCTCTTTCATCAACCCTCCACCTTACCAAGCATGACATCCTTCTCCAGAGAATGGTCCCTTCTGACAACATGACCAAAGTAAGTGAGACGAAGTCTGGCCATTCTTGCTTCCAATGAGCATTTTGGTTGCACTTACTCCAGGACAGATCTGTTAGTTCTTTTAGCAGTCCATGGTACTTTCAGCATTCTTCGCCAGCACCACAACTCAAAAGCGTCAACTTTTCTTTGGTCTTCCTTATTCATTGTCCAGCTCTCACATGCATATGAGGTGACTAAAAATACCATAATTTGTGTCAGGCGCACCTTAGTCCTCAAGGAGACATCTTTGCTCCTCAGCACTTGAAAGAGTTCCTTTGCAGCCGACTTGGCCAGTGCTATATGATGTCTAATGTCCTGACTACTGCTTCCATTGGTGTCAATTGTAGAACCAAGCAATGTGAATTCTTTGACAACCTCAATCTTTTCTCCATTTATCATGATGCTGCTTATTGGTCCAGTTGTGAGGATT
>NW_006933290.1:0-2005 GCF_000298275.1 Orycteropus afer afer
CATGTTGTCAGAAGGGACCATTCCCTGGAGAAGGATGTCATGCTTGGTAGGGTGGAGGGTCGACGAAAGAGGGGGAGGCCTTCAACAAGATGGATTGACATGGTGGCTGCGATGATGGGCTCAAGTATAGCAGGGATTGTGGGGCTGGCATGGGATCGGGCAGTGTTTTTGTTCTGCTGTGCATGGGGTCGCTATGAGTCGGAAATGACTCAACGGCACTTAACAACAACAACAACAACTAAAGAATGTTGATGAGATCTGGATTGGAATTGCATTGAATGTATAGATTGCTTTGGGTAGAATTGACATTTTCACAATGTTCAATCTTCGTATCCACAAGCATAGTATGTTCTTCCATTTATGTAGGTCTCTTATGGTTTCTTAAAATAGTTTTTTTTTTTTTACATAGTTTTCTTTGTACAGTTCTTTTGTGTCCCTGGTAAGATTTATTCCCAAGTATTTTATTTTATTTTTTTGGTAGCTATTGGAAACGGTATTGATTTCCTTTTTTCTTTTTCAGCAATCTCTTTGCTGGTGTAGAGGAATCAAACTGATTTTTGGATGATGATGTTATATTCTGCCATGATGCTAAATCTCTCAATTAGTTCCAGTAGATTTTTTGTTGTTGTTGTTGTTATTGTGATTTGGGTGAAGATTTACAGAGCAAATTCACTTTCCATACAGCAGTTCACATACACTTTGTTTCAGGATGTTGACCACAATTCACTGCAATGCAACAGCTCCCCTCCCACTTCCTCCCAATAATTACCTCTTCCCTGTGTCCATCCCTCTATGCACTCCTGCCCCCTAAGCTGTCTCCCAGTGCATAAGCACTCCTTCTTTCTCCTATGATTGTTTTCTCCAAGGAGTGTATCTACTCAAGTAAATGTTCAACTCATATGCCTGTCTTTTGCTTGGCTGGAAGCCACAGGTGTGGGTTCAGTTCCAGACCTGATGGGCAGCTAGGGGCCATAGTCTCAGTGGTTCCACCAGGCTCTATTGGACCAGCAAACCTGGTCCCTTCCCCCTTATTTTTTCTCTAAATGATTTTGAGTTTTGTTCACATTGTTCTCCCTCTCTATCCAGAATCTCCTACATAGATCCCCTTCCAAGTGATTGGCATTGGTAGCTGGGCTGACATTGGTAGTGAGGCACCATCTAGTTCTTCTGGTCTCCTGGTCGTATAGGCTGCAGATTGGATGGTGTACCAGTCACTAGGACTCATTGTATCCATGAATTTTTGGGGTTCTTCATTCTTCTTTGCTCTGGATGAGGAGAGACCCATCGTTGCATCTAGATGGCAGCTTGCAAGCTTTTAAGATCCCAGTGGCTACTCGCCAAAGTAGGAGGTGGAACAATGTTTTGTGTACTTTGTTATGCCAATTGAAATTGATGTCCCCTGAGACTATGGTCCCGAGCCCCAGGCTCAACTAATCAGTCCCTCTGGGTAGCTGGCTGTGACCCGCAAATGACTACCACCTTGACTCTTGTCAGCTCTACTATACACCTGGGAATTCAGATCATACACATAAATTTATAGGACCGTTGTCTGTCAACCCTATACATGTTCTTGGGTACACTCCCTGCTTCATAGAACTACCTACTGGTTCAGCCTGTCCAGCCATCTGTCCACCCATCTATCCACCTGTATACCCATGTTTGCCTTCACTGACAATGCCATACTGTATGTGCAAAAGGGTTCATCTTTGTTGTCTGTACCTCCTATGTACCTCTCTATGTCTTCCTTTTCCTCAATGCCACCATATTGATTACTCACATTTGGTACATTGTCCTTCTCTTCACCCCAATCAATACTTATATCTATCTATCTAAAAGTGTTCTCTCTCCTCCTTTCCCACCCCTGGTAACCAACAAAGAAAATTTCCTTCCATAGATAAACCTTTCCTTGACTTTTACAATAATGGACTAATACAATATTTGTCCTTTTGTGATTGACTTATTACACTCAGCATAATGTCCTCCAGGTTCATCCACATTATGTGGT
>NW_006933290.1:2155-3497 GCF_000298275.1 Orycteropus afer afer
CTTTAGCATTGCATAGTATTCCATTGTGTGTATGTACCATAGTTTGGTTATCCATTCCTCAGTTGATGAACACCTAGGTTGTTTCCATCTTTTGGATATTGTAAATAGTGCTGCGATGAACATGGGTGTGCATATGTCTGTCTTTGTCATGGCACTCACATCTTTAGGACATATACCTAGTAAACAAATGGCTGGGTCAAATAGTATTTCTAATTCCAACTTTTGAAGAAATCACTATACTGCTTTCCACAATGGTTGTACCACTTTACATTCCCACTGGCAGTGAATGAGAGTCCTCACCAGCATTTGTTATTTTGTGTCTTGTTGAACTTTGCTACTAGTGCTGGAGCAAGATCGTTTCATTGTTGTTTTGATTTACATCTCTCTAATAGCTAATGATCATGAGCACTTCTTCATATGTTTGTTGGCCACTTGAATATCCTCCTTAGTGAAGTGTCTATTCATGTCTTCTGCCCATTTTTTAATGGGATTGTTTGTCTTTTTGTTATTGAGGTGTTGGAGTTTTCTATAAATTGTAGAGATTAGTCCCTTGTCAGATATGTCTTTACCAAATATTTTTTCCCAATCTGTAGGTTCTTTTTACTCTTTTGGAGAAGTCTTTGGAAGCACATAAAAATTTAATTTTTAGAAGGTCCCAATCATCTGGTTTCTCTTCTGCTATTTGTGCATTTTGAGTTATGTTTGACAGTTTATTTATGCCATATATTACAGCCCCTTAATTTGCCCCTAGTTTTTTCTGGAGGAACTCTATAGTTTTAGGTTTCACATTTAAGTCTTTGATCCTTCTGGAGTTCGTTTTTGTGTATGGTGTGAGGTACAGATCTTGTTTCATTTTTCTGCAAATGGATCTCCAGTTTTGCCAGCACCGTTTATTAAACAAACATTCTCTTCCCCATTTAATGGATTTCAGCCCTTTGTCAAAGATCAGGCAACCATAGGTCAATGGATCTATTTCTGGGTTCCCAATTCTATTCCATTGGTCTATGTATCTATCATTAAACCAATACTATGCAGGTTTGACTACTGTTGCTGTATAGTAGGTTTTGAGATCTGGCAATGTGAGACCTCCTACTTTGTTTTTCTTCTTCAATAGTGCTTTACTTATCCGAGGTCTCTTCCATTTCCATATAAAGTTTGTGATTGATTTTTCCATATCCCTAAAGAATGTTGATGAGATCTGGATTGGATTGCATTGAATGTATAGATTGCTTTGGGCAGAATTGACATTTTCACAATGTTCAGTCTTCCTATCCATGAGCATGGGATGTTCTTCCATTTATGTAGATCTCTTATGGCTTCTTGAAATAGTTTTTTTTTTTTT
>NW_006933291.1:0-607 GCF_000298275.1 Orycteropus afer afer
AACAACACCCTCTTTGAGAAAGACTGGGTAAGAGAAGAAATCAAAATTGAAATTCAAAAATTCCTTGAATCAAACGAGAATGAAAACACAACATAGCAAAATATTTGGGACAGGACAAAAGCAGTGATCAGAGGCCAATTTATAGCAATAAGTGCACACATCAAAAAAGAGGAAAGAGCCAAAATCAATACTTAAAACCAACATCTTCAACAATTAGAGAAAGAACAGCAAGAAAAGCCTACAGTCACCAGAAGAAAGGAAATAATCAAGATTTGCACAGAAATCAATGAAACAAAAACCAGGACTATAGAAAAAAATCAACAAGACCAGAAGTTGGTTTTTTGAAAAGATCAATAAAATTGACAAACCACTGGCAAATTTAACAAAGGAAAAGAGGGAGAGAATACAAATAACATGAATAAGAAATGAAATGGATGACATCACAGCAGAACCAATTGAAATTAAAAGGATAATATTAGGGGACTATGAAGAACAGTATTCCAACAAATTTGAAAATCTGGAGGGAATGGACAGTTTTCTAGAAACACACCACTTACCTAAACTACAGATTGATGGGGAAAAGTTGAACAGGCCCATCACAAAAGAA
>NW_006933291.1:3274-3952 GCF_000298275.1 Orycteropus afer afer
ACATTATGCTGAGTGAAATAAGTCAATCACAAAAGGACAAATATTGTGTTAGTCCATTGTTGTGAAAGTTAAGGAAAGGTTTATCTGTGGAAAGAAATTTTCTTTGTTGGTTACCAGGGGTGGAGGGGAGGGAAGGGAATGCTGTTAGATAGATAGAGAAAAGTATTGATTTGGGTGAAGAGAAGGGCAATGTACCAAATCTGTGTGACCAATATGATAGCACTGAGGATGAGAAAGACATAGAGAGGTACATGGGAGCTACAGACAACAAGAATGAACCCTTTTGCACATACAGTACTGTGTTGTCAGTGAAGGCAAACATGGGTATATGGGTAGATAGATGGGTGGACAGGCTAAACGATTAGGTATGTCCATGAAATGAGTAGTGTATACAAGAACATATATAGGGTTGGGAGACAATGGTCCTACAAGTTTATGTGAATGATCAGAATTCCCAGGTGTATAGTAGAGCTGACAAGGGGTGAGGTTGTGGTTACTGCTTGGTCACAGCCAGCTACCCAGAGGGACTGAGCAGTTGAACCTGCGCGATTGGGACCATAGTAGCAGGGGACATCAAGATCATTTGGCATAACATACTATACAAAACATTGTTCTACCTCCTACTTTGGCGAGTAGCGACTGGGATCTTAAAAGCTAGCAAGGTGCCATCTAGATGCA
>NW_006933292.1:0-964 GCF_000298275.1 Orycteropus afer afer
GCCAGTCTTCTGGTTAGCAATCAAATGCCTTAGGCACTAGGCCACCAGAGCTCCCTTTTGGCCCTCAGACACCCTTCAAACCTGGAAATGAACCCACCCCCACAGCTCAACTTTGAGCAAAAAAATAGGGCTGTAAGATGACCCTAATACGAGGGAGGTATGCACTCGTTAGAGCAGTCAACCACATGAGATGAAACGAGCAGCACTTGCACAGGAATAAAGCTCAGAAGGCAGGAAGGAGAGGAAAGAAGGGCAGACGGCAATGGTAAACACAGGGAAGTGGGAAGAATGCTATTTCGTTGTGGGGATTGCAATGAATGCCCCAAAACAAAATGTGTATAAATTGTTGAATGGAAAACCAATTTATCCTGTAAACTTCCAACCAAATCACAATTTAAAAACCAAGATAAAACCCCTGAGACTATGGCCCCTAGTCACCCTTTGGGCCTGGAATTGAACTCACTCCAAACAATAGACAGGCCTATAAGGTGAACATTTACACCAGACAGAGACACTCCTTAGAACAATCAATCATGGGAGAGCAGAAGGGTAGTATTTGCACAGGGAGACAGCTCAGGGGGCAGCATTGCACAGGAAAGAAGGACACAAGGAAAAGCTAAGCTCAGGGAGGAAGTGGGAAGAGAGCTACTGCATTATGGACATTGTAGTCAACATCATGAAACGTGCATGAACTGCTGTATGGACAATGAATTTGCTCTGTGAACTTCTGCCCAAATCATAATTTAAGAAAAAAAAAATTCTCTATCATTTTGTCTCGGAAGGAAGGTTGGGCAATCCTACTTCCGTAGTGATACTGCCTCGGAAACCCAAGGAGGGGTCGCTGTGAGTCGGGGCCGACTCGACGGCACATAACAACAACAACATCATCATTTTGTAGTACATTTAGTATTTTACTTTTTGCAATCGACACTAAAGACCCTCCTTCTTTCAATCATTTCAAATA
>NW_006933292.1:1904-3447 GCF_000298275.1 Orycteropus afer afer
GCAAGACCAGAGTCCAAATCCCTGCGAGCCCACCTGACCTTACCATTAAAGAGCAAAAACTATAGTGCTAGACAGCCTGGGCTTGAATCCAGGCTCTACCTTCTACTAGCTGTGTGACCTTAGCCATGCCACATGACCTCTGTTTCTCAGTTTCCCCTATGTGTAAAATGGGAACAATCAGGACTACCTCACAGGGTTGTCATGAACATTAAATAAGAAGTTACAATCCATTAAAGCATCCGGGATAGTGCCTGATACCTATTCAGCACTAGCTACACACTCATTGCTAAGCTTTGTAACTAATGGCCTGAGAATTGGGACCATAGCACCAAACACCCAGGAGATAAGCAAAACGCCACTAGCTGTCTCTGAAATACCCTAAGGAGCTATAGTCCAGCCGGATAAGGAGTAGCTGCTGTTGCCAGGTGCTGTCATATCAGCTCTGACTCACAGCAACCCCATGTACAACAGAGCAAAACAGTGCCCAGTCCCACGCCATCCTCACAGTCCCTGGTATATTTGAGCCCATCGCTGCAGGCACTGTGTCAATCCACCTCATTCAGGGTCTTCCCCTTTTTCATTGAAACTCTACCAGAATGATATCCTACTTCAGGGACTGGTCCCTTCTGACATAATCAAAGTAGGTGAGATGAAGTCTGGCCATTCTCGCTTCTAAAGAGCATTCCAGCTACACTTCTTCCAGGACAGATTTATTCCTCCTTCTGACACTCCATGGTACTTTCAGTATATATTCACTGACCAGCTTTCACATGTATATGAGGCTACTGAAAATACCACGGCTTGGGTCAGGCACACTTTAGTCTTCAAAGTGACGTCTTTGCTCCTTACCACTTTACAGAGATCTTTTTATTAGTCCTTTCAACTCCACAGTGGTGGGTTTGGCTTGGAATTTCAAATTTTAATATTTCAAGCAGTTGTTTGACTTTTCCATTTAAACGTTCATCTGCTGCTAACCTGTTCTCCTCAGCTGGATTATGATTACTTTTTGGGCAGTGATTATTTTCATCAGTTCTAGTTGATTGGCTGAGTCTTTTGTTTATAACCCACATCCCATTCCCATTCCACACCCTACTAGTTTAATACAGTGTGCCTGAAAACTCTTTAAAAGAGAGAGAGAGAGAGATCTCGTCACAATATAACGTTTCATTTCCTGACTGCTGCTTCCTGGGCATTGACTGCGCACAGGAGCACATGATGTGGAGGAGTAGATGAAAATATTTCAGATTAGAAAAAAGCACCTGGAGGGCCCGGTCCTGAGATACGGCCTCCTCTCAGCCTGTCACCTAGGTAGCTACAGCTCTAGTCACAATTCATCGGTGAAACCCAGTTCACTGAGGAAAGATACTCATTGTCTCTTCAATGGAGACCCATCCTTAACCCTGGGAAATTTTAACATTAAATATGGAGCTGAAGAAATGAACACAAATAACTCCGTGTTATGTGTAAATATTTGTTATTTAACTGTATTGTATTAAGACATAGATTAATAGATTGATCTTGTGATTCTAATTAAAAGTATATA
>NW_006933293.1:0-1240 GCF_000298275.1 Orycteropus afer afer
GTGTTGATTTGTTTTGTCTTGGTTTTATTATTTAATATTTTGAAAAGGTGAAGCTGCTGGGGTTTTTTATTATTATTATTGATGCAAGTGTGTTGGGTCACTGTGCTGTTTTCTTTGTGGTGGTAGAACCACTGTGTGTAGTGTGGATATGTGTTTCTGTTTGTCGTAAAGAGGGTTTAGAGTTCAAAACGGGAGGTTTTATGGTAATTGGCTGAATATATTTTATTCTATTGAGTGAGTGAAGATATTGGTAGAGAAGATGGGCACGGAAGACGGAAATCTTGATGTTGCTGGGGTCAGTTTCTAGGGCTTTGAGCAGGCTATTTTCAATGACGTATTTATTTGCAAGACTGCAGCTCAACTTCAGGAAAGATTCTTATTGTTAGAGCATCACAAATTTCTGCCAATTTCAGGCACGTTCAAAGATCCCACCTCCGTGGCCCCACAGCTCTAAAGGAAGGCTCCAAAGCAAAAATCCCAGGAGTGTGGTTTCTTCCCTCTCCCTGTTCCGTCTGCCTGCGGTGCTGATGTAATCCTGCCAGATCACTAATGGCCAGCTCTGGAGTTTGTCTGTGATACCGCCCAGCTGCAGCACCAAAGATGCATGCAGTTTGAGCTGTGGGTTGGGAGAGTACCTGCTAGTGACCTGCAGTCCCAATCTCTGTGACAAAGAAAAGCATGATGTCTCCCATTCTGACCCCAGTCTACTCTGTGACCCACGGGAGGGGAGGGAGCTACCCTTCCTGTCTCAACAGTAAGTTTTCCTCCAAATCTCAGGGGAGGTGTCCATGCCCACAGACAGCACCCAGGAGACCCAAATTACCTCCAAAAAATCAAGATTAGCTGGTGGAAGCAGGTCTCTGCCACTGCCCACCGAAATATTAGAGTGGTCGCTGGTAAGCTGTTATAAGGCATCTTCCCTCTTGGCTTGGGGTTCTCAGTCGGGCGCCCTAGTCCAGCACATAGTGACTGCTTCAGAAGAGTTTCCAATGCCTCTCTCAGGTGCCCGTCCATCCTCCTCCAGTAGCTCTTTCCTAAATAGTCTCCCTGTGCCTTTCCTCTAATTCTGCTCTTCTGTGTTTGATGTACTCTGAATCTGTGAGCTGTCCAGAGCCCTGAAATTCCTAATTTAAACTATTGTGGCTAGTTTTCCAAGACCTTAGATGCCAGAGGTATAAAGTGTGCTGCTCACTGCCTCGACTCCATTTTGAACTCTGTATGGTTTATTTTTGAGAATGTT
>NW_006933293.1:3440-3955 GCF_000298275.1 Orycteropus afer afer
TTCTTCAGTGGCATTGGTTTTTGATCATATGGCACCTCTTTAAATGGATGGGAGGGAGCTATGGTGGCATAGTGTCTACAGAATTTGGCTGCTAAGCAGAAGGCTGGTGGTTCGAACCCACCAGCCGCTCCTTGGAAGGAAGACTGGGCAATCTACTTCTGTAAAGATACTGCCTCTGAAATCCAAGCTGGGGTCACTATGAATCAGATTCGACTTGATGGTAGTAAGTGAGTTTTGAAATGGGTGAACATCAACCAATTCCTTTTGATACAGTGACTCTGTATTCTTTCCATCTTCTTTTGATGTTTCCTGCATCATTCAATATATTGCCCATAAAATCTTTCAATATTGAAACTGAAGGCTTAATTTTTTTTTTTCTTCAGCTGTTTCAGCTTGAGAAATGCCAAGTATGTTCTTCCTTTTTGGCTTCCCACCTTCATGTCTTTCACATTTCATTATAATAATTGACTTTGTCTTCTTGAGCTGCTCTCTGAAATCTTCCATTCAGCTCTTTT
>NW_006933294.1:0-1482 GCF_000298275.1 Orycteropus afer afer
ATTTCAGTTGGTTCTGCTGTGATGTCACCCATTTTGTTTCTTATTCATGTTATTTGTATCCTCTCCCTCTTTTCCTTTGTTAAATTTGCCAGGGGTTTGTCAATTTTATTGATCTTTTCAAAAAACCAACTTCTGGTCCTGTTGGTTTTTCTATTGCCTTCTATTTTCTGTTTCATTGATTTTTGCTTGAATCTTGATTATTTTCTTTCTTCTGGTGACTGTAGGCTTTTCTTGATATTCTTTTTTTAATTGTTGGAGATGTTGGTTTAAAGTGTTGATTTTGGCTCTTTCTTCTTTTTTGATGTGTGCATTTATTGCTGTAAATTGGCCTCTCATCGCTGCTTTTGCTGTGTCCCAAAAATTTTGATATGTTGTGCTTTCATTCTCATTTGATTCAAGGAATTTTTGAATTTCAATTTTGATTTCTTCTCTTACTCAGTCTTTCTCAAGGAAGGTGTTATTCAGTTTCCACGTGTTTACTCTTTTTCTGTTGATCTTCCTGCTGTCGATTTCTAATTTGATAGCATTATGTTCTGAGAAGATGCTTTGCAGTATTTCAATGTTTTTAAATATATGAAGGCTTACTTTATTACCTAACATATGGTCTATCATGGAAAATGTTCCATGTGCACTGGAGATGAATGTATATTGTGCTGCTGTTGGGTGAAGTGCTGTGTAGATGTTTATAAGGCCAAGTTGGTGGTTTGTGTTGTTTAGCTCTTCTGCATCTTTGTTGACTTTCTTTCTAGTTTTTCTATCTTTCAATGAAAGTGCTGTATTAAAGTCTCCTACTATGACTGTGGAGTCATCTATTAGGCTTTTCAACTCCTTTAAAGTCTGATTTATGTATTTTGGGGCTCTTTCATTGGGTCCATAGATATTTATTATAGTTATATCTTCATGTTCAATTGTTCCTTTAATCATTATACAATGTCCTTCCTTGTCTCATATGGTGGTTTTTGTCTTAAAGTCAATTTGATCAGAAATTAATATTGCCAGTCCTTCTCTCTTACAGTTGCCCTTTGCTTGGTATATCTTTTTCCAAACTTTGATTTTTAGTCTATTTTTGTCTTTATCTCTAACGTGTGTCTCTTGTAGGCAGCATGTTGATGGGTTTTGTTTTCTTATCCAATCTGCAACTTTCCATCTCTTGAGTGGTGCATTTAACCCATTAACATTCAGTGTAATTATTGACAAGTATGATTTGGTTGCTGTCATTTTGGTACGTGCTTTTTCATGGTGTCTCTGGTTTCTTTGTTCCATATTATTATCTCTGCAGAGCTCATTATGTTTATGGATTGTGTTATCATTTCCTTTGTTGCTGTTGTTTTAGTATATGCTGAAAATTTGTGCTTGTCCTCTTTTTTATTGTGATGTGAAGGTTTATCGTTTTTCTTTGAGGTTACCTTATGATTTATAATTTTCTCCCTGACTTTAGAACAATCCATTGTATCTTGCAACTTTCTTAACTTCCTCACCATT
>NW_006933294.1:3782-4575 GCF_000298275.1 Orycteropus afer afer
CCCTTTATCTTGCTTCTTTGTGTGGACTGTGATCATCTGTTGTCTCCGAGGCATTGTGGCTCTTTTGTATTTAGATCTCTGTTAACTGTTTTTGAAGAGTAGCCAAGGATGACTCAGACTCTTCTTGTGTTTTTTTTTGTTTTTTTTTATCATTGGCCCATTGGTGAAGCAGGAGGTGGTGGCTCTCGCTCAGTAAGTAGTGTTGCAGGAGGTGTGGGTGTAGCTGTGTCTTATGGGGACTGTTGCCATCTCCCACTCAGTTAGACAAAAATTACAATTGAATAACTATGAAAAAAGTAAAGGCACCTGGAGAAAAAAAAAAAAAAATACACCATGTAATCACTCAGGAACAGTAACCAAAAAAAGAAAAAAGGGAAAAAGATGAAGGAAAAACAAGAAAACCTGCAATATCTGGGGATACTAAGAGAAAAAAAGGTAGAGAAGGAGTCTCATGAGGAAAAAAAGTTGGAAAAATGCTAAAACAAAAACAAGGAATGCGGTTAACCATGAAAAGAAAAGAAAAGAGAAAAAAAACTTTTGGAACCAAGAACAGGGAAAAGAAAAAAGCTGAAATCTAGGACCTGGAAGGGGAAAAATAAAGAATAATAGTAAAAAGAACAAAAGTATTAATAATAATAATAGTTTTAAAACAGACAAAAACAAGCAAACTAATAACCAGAAAAAAGAAAGAGAAAAAGAAAAAAAAACAAAATCAAAATCAGGGAGGGCAGGACAGGGCACTTAGGCTCTGTCAGAGAACACAGACTGGGTGGGAGTTCCTGTGGGCCCAGAA
>NW_006933295.1:0-2101 GCF_000298275.1 Orycteropus afer afer
GTATTTCAATAAAATGTATTTAAGAAAAGAAAAGAAAAATTCTCACAACTGGACCAATAAGCAACATCATGATAAATGGAGAAAAGATTGACATTGTCAAGGATTTCATTTTACCTGTCACAATTAATGCCCAAGGAAGCAGCAATCAAGACATCAAAGCACATATTGCATTGGGCAAATCTGCTGAAAAAGACCTCTTTAAAGTGTTAAGAAGTAAAGATACCACTTTGAAGACTAAGGTATGCCTAACTCAAATCATGGCAATTTCAATAGTCTCATATGCATGTGAAAGGTGGGCAATGAATAAGGAAGATCACAGAAGAACTGAGTCCTTTGAATTATGGTATTGTTGAAGAATATTGAATATACCATGGACTGCCAGAAGAACAAACAAGTCTGTCTTTGGAGAAGTACAGCCAGAATGCTCCTTGGAAGTAAGGATGGTGAGACTTTTTCTTACGTAGTTTGGAGATGTTATCAAGAGGGACCAGTCTCTAGAGATAGACAGCATGCTTGGTAAAGTAGAGGGTCAGCAAAAAAGAAGACCCTTAACGAGATAGAATGGCACAGTGGCTACAACAGTGGGCTCAAGCATGGCAGTGATTGTGAGTATGGCGCAGAACCGGCAGTGTTTGGCTCTGTTTCACCTGGGGTCGTTATAAGTCAGAGCCCACCCGACAGCACCTAACAACAACAGTCGAAACGTTACTTTGATTTGCAAACCGTATATTAAATAAACTTCAATCGATTTCTAAATATATATATATATATATTTCTCTTTTAGAGATATATACAAAATATTTACTGATGAAATTATATACTTAGGATTTGCTTCAAAATATTATGAGACAAACAAACAGCCTCTTCAACAAATAATGCTGGCAAAACTGGATATCTATTTTCAAAAGAATGAAACAGGATCCATACCTCACACTATACACAAAAACTAACTCAAAACGTATCAAAGACCTGACTGTGAAAACAAAAGCTGTAAAGTTCCTGAGAGATAACAGAGACAAAACTAGGGGACCTAGTTTCTGGCATAAATTGTCTATCAAACACAACTAAAAATGGACAAAAAAATAAAAAAACAGTAGATAAATTAGATAATTAGGACTTCCTAAAAATTAAATACTTAAGCTCATCAAAAGACTTTACCAAAAGAGTAAAAAGAACCTACAGCCTAGAAATAAGTCTTTGACAATGATATATCTAACAAGGCTCTAATCTCTAAAATATATAGAAAACTTCAACACATACATAGAAAACTTTCACAATAACAAAATGACCAATAATCCAAACAAAAAGTGGGCAAAGGACATGAACGGACACTTCACCAAAGAGGACATTCAGGTGGCCAACAAATGAAAATGCTCTTGATAATTAGCCATTTGCTATTGTTGTTGTTGTTATGTGCCATAGAGTCAGACCCGACTCATAGAGCCCCCTCCTTGGGTTCCTGAGGCAGTATCACTAAGGAAGTAGATTGCCCAATCTTCCTTCTGAGGAGTGACTGGTGGGTTTGAACCACCAGCCTTCTGGTTAGCAGTCAAATGTCTTAGGCACTATGCCACCAGAGTTCCCATGTGCTATATATATAGTAAAAGATACAGGGGTACAGCTATGGAGATTTTCTAAACATATCCAAATATCTCACAAGATTGGTTTACTGGGTTAAAGGGCTTAAGACAGTAAACTTGTAGAAAGCTTAGTCAACTGGTATAACAAACAGTTCATAAAGATAATGTTCTATATCCTAGAGAGGAGTCTGGGATCTTGAAAGCTTGCCAGCAGCCATCTAAGATACAACTATTGGTACTCATCTGAAGCAAAAGAGAATGAAGGAAGCAAAAGACTCAAAGAAGAAAGTAGTCCACAGGACTAATAGTCCACGCGAACCAAGGCCTCTTCTAGCCTGAGACCAGAACTAGATGGTGTCTGGCTACCACTACCAACCATTCTGACCAGGGACACAATAGAAGGTCCAGTATAGAATGGGAGAAAAATACAGAACAAAATTCAAATCCTTAAAACAGTCAGACTTACCAGACCAATAGAGACTGGAGGAACCCTTGGAACTATCACCCTAAGAAATCCTTTG
>NW_006933296.1:0-578 GCF_000298275.1 Orycteropus afer afer
TAGGGCCTAAGGCACTTGACTGATAACCAGAAGACTGGCGGTTCAAACCCATCAGCCACTCCTCCGAAGGAAGATTGGGCAATCTACTTCCCTAGTGATACTGCCTCGGAAACCCAAGGAGGGGTCACTGTGAGTCGGGTGACTAGAGGACAAACAACAACAACAACAATTTGTACAGAAGCCTACTGCATCATCTTCCTCCTTCAGAGTGCATGAGGTCTAACAGCTGAGCTTTTGGTTAGCAGCCGAGTGCTTTACCCACTGCACCACTAGAGCGCTATGCTGTTGGGTTTCTAAGGCTGTAAATCTTTACAGAAGTAGACTGCCTCATCTTTTTTCCACGGAGGGCTAGTGGTCTGAACCTCTAGCCTTTTGGTCAGCAGCCAAATGCCTGACCCTCATACCACCAGAGTTCCTTATGTCCACAGGATACACAGCAGCTTTACTCAGTGGTGTCACTAGGGAGTGTGGCAGATACAGCGCGCACCTCCTGACACTGTCAGAGGTAGTGACACCAATATGACCCCAGGTTCCACGGTGCTGCTGGCAGCGGGTGAGCCAACATTGCAGGGGGAGTG
>NW_006933296.1:3393-3985 GCF_000298275.1 Orycteropus afer afer
TGTGATGGGACTCTGCTGCTCCTCCCTGTGAAACTAACAGCCTCTTGGCCACCCCCTCCCTGGGATCCCCACCACCACCTGTCAGTGTGTCGTCCTGGGGGGCTGGGGTGTTGCTGTGAGGCTGGAAGCTATGCCACGGGTATTTCAAATACTGGCAGGGTCACCCATGGGGGCCGAGTTCCAGCAGAGATTTGAGACCAAACAGATGAGGGAGAAGGGCCTGGTGACCTAGTTGTGGAGGTCAGCCGGGGACAGCCTTCTGGACCCCAGCAGAGCACCGCCTGGCACAGTGCTGCAAGGCGGCCCTCCTAGGCTGCAGGGCTCTCCAGACAGAGGGGCACACGTGACCGTGGACAGGGTTGGACATGTTTCCACAAGTGTATCTGCGTGTGCGTGTGCATGTTGGAGGGCTCTCAAGATATACAGTGGCCACACATGACCGTGGACAGGGTTGGACATGTTTCCACAAGTATATCTGCGTGTGCTGCAAGAGTTCCCAGGGGTACAGTAGAGCTGACAAGGGACAAGGCTGTAGTGACTTCTTAGCCACAGCCAGCTACCCAGAGGGAGCGAGTAGTTGGACCTGTGGGCT
>NW_006933297.1:0-933 GCF_000298275.1 Orycteropus afer afer
TATCCTGAAGTACAGGAGCTCTGGTGGTGTAGTGCCTAAGGCATTTGACTGCTAACCAGAAGGCTGGCAGTTCAAACCCACCAGCCACTCCTCAAAAGGAAGGTTGGGCAATCTACTTCCATAGTGATATCACCTCAGAAACCCAAGGAGGGGTTGCTATGAGTTGGAACTTACTCGACGGCAGTGGGGTATCCTGAAGTCCAATGCTGTCAGTGATAGGATAATTAGCACCAGCTAATCTACTATTGTACAAACTTATGCACCAACCGACAAAGTCAAAGATGAGAAAATTGAAGACTTATACAAACATCTGCAGTCTGAAATTGACCAAACATGTAATCAAGATGTGTTGATTATTACTAATGACTGAGATGCAAAAGTTGGAAACAAAGAATCACTAGTAGTTGGAAAATATGGCTTTGGTGATAGAAATGGTGTCAAGATTTCATGATAACATTTTGCAAGACTAATGACTTATTCATTGTGAATACCTTTTTTCAACAACACAAATGATGGCTATACACGTGGACTTCTCCAGATGGAATTTGAAGGAATCAAATCGACTATATCTGTGGAAAGAGTAGATAGAGAAGCTGGTTTTCTTCAGCCCAAACAAGGCCAGGAGCTGCCTGTAGAACAAACCATCAGTTGCTCATGTGCAAGTTAAATTTGAAGCTGAAGATGATTGAAACAAGTCCACAAGAGCCAAAATATGACTTGATTATATCTCACCTGAATTTAGGGACCAACCATCTGAAGAATAAATTTGACACATTGAACACCAGTGACTGAAAATCAGAATTGTGGGATGATATCAAGAATATCATACATGAAGAACGCAAAAGATCACTAAAAAGACAGGAAAGGAAGAAAATACCAAAATGGATGTCAGAAGAGACTCTGAAACTTGCTCTTGAACAGAGAGTAGCTAGA
>NW_006933297.1:2743-3829 GCF_000298275.1 Orycteropus afer afer
TCTCAGGTTGTTAATGATTCTTCCTCCAATCCTGATGCCATGTTTTTCTTCATATAGTCCAGCTTCTTGGATAATTTGCTCAGCATATAGATTGAATAAGTGTGGGAAAAGGATACAACCCTGATGTACTCATCTCCTGATTTTAAACCATGAAGTGTCCCCTTGTTCCATTCAAACGACAGCCTCCTCATCAAGGTACAGGTTCCTCATGAGTATAGTCAAGTGTTCAGGAATTCCCATTCTTCTCAATGTTATCCATAATTTGTCATGATTCACACAATCAAATACCTTTGCATAGTCAATAAAGCACAAGTAAACATCTTTCTGGTCTTCTTTGCCTTGAACCAAGATCCATCTGACAGCAGCTATGATATCCCTTGTTCCACGTCTTCTTCTGAATGCAGCTTGCACCTCTGGAATTTCTCTGTCAGTATAATGCTGCAACCGTTTTTGAATTATCTTCAGTAAGATCTTACTTGCGTGTGATAGTAATGACATTGTTTGATAATTTCCACATTTTGTAGAATCACCTTTCTTTGGAATGGGTACAAATATGGATCTCTTCCAGGCAGTTGTCTTCCAAATCTCTTGGCATAACCAAGTGAGTGCCTCTAGTGCGGCATCCATTTGTTAAAATATCTCAATGGGTATTCCATCAATTCCCAAAGTCTTGTTCTTTGCCAATTCCTTCATTGCAACTTTGACTTCATCCTTCAGTACCATTGGTTCTAGATCATATGCCCCCTCTTGAAACGCATGGAGATTGACCGGTTCTTTCTTGTACAGTGACTCTGTGTATTCCTTATATTTTCTTTTGATGTTCCCTGCATCATTCAATGTTCTGCCCTTAGAATCTTTCAATATTGCAACTCAAGGCTTAAATTTTTTCCTCAATTCTTTCAGCTTGAGAAATGCCGAGCACGTTCTTCCCTTTTGGTTTTCTAACTCCAGGTCTTTGCACATTTCTTTATAGTAATTGGCTTTGTCTTCTCAAGCTGCTCTTTGAACTCTTTGGTTCAATTATTTTATCTTGTCATTTCTTCCATTTGCTTTAGCTACTCTCCACTCAAGGGCAAGTTTCAGAGT
>NW_006933298.1:0-862 GCF_000298275.1 Orycteropus afer afer
CTGAACATGTGGTTGCTCACTGAGTGGTTGGCAGTTTGAACCCACCACCGTTCTGTGGGAGAAAGATGTGGCACTCGGCTTCCACAAAGATTTACAGGCTTGAAGACACTATGTGGGATTGCCGTGAGTAGGAATCAACTCCACGGCAGCAGGTCACGGGGAGATGTTGGGAGTTTGCTTGTACTGGGATGCTCTGGTGAACAGAATGGTATCATCCCTGCCCTAGTGGTTGGGAATGAAAGGCAGTAGGAATAAACAGCAGGTAAAAAATAGGAAGATCATGAAAGACTTCATCAAAACAAACATCCAAGAGCACCACCCAGTCTACCAATACGTGGCACGTCTTCCTGGCAGCGTCTCTCCCCCCTGAGCAGCATTCCTTCCGCATTGCTTCTGGTTTTTCTGTCTCAGGTGAGCTCGCTTCCGCTTTCCCTTTGTCCATGACTCACCTCTACTGACTTACCCTTGGCGGAGTCTATCTGCCTGCTTTTTCAGGGAGACTGAAAACAAGAACTGTGGTGTAAACTTTAATCGCACACTTGTTGTTATTGTTACTTGCCGCCGAGTTGGCTCTGAGTCATGGCCACCTCGTGGGTAACAATGAGATGTTGCCTGGTGCTGCTACCTTCATGATTGTTGGCAACACCACATTTAACAATGTAATGAATGTTTGTCAAGATCATGGTTCTTGGTATCATTCTACACGATTCATTTACTCATATTAACAGAAAATTACTCCTCTATGTTTTATGTAACAGACATATTCAACATTTTATATAACATACATAAAGGAGCTCTGGTGGTGTAGTGGATAAGGCATTTGGCTGCTAACCCACCAGCTGCTCTGCGGGAGGAAGATGGG
>NW_006933298.1:2452-3381 GCF_000298275.1 Orycteropus afer afer
GAGACCTCCTTGCCGATCCCCAAATATAGGCATCGCCCCACTGCTCAGCAGCAGAGGCTGGTCATGAGCACAGGTTTGTGTCAACCTGGGTTCAAATCTCAGCTCCACCAGTTGGCAGCCGAGTGGCCTTGATCAAGTTTCTGGACAATATGGATCTTTGGTTTCTCATCTATAGGACGGATCTGTTCGTAGTACTGAGACTGCACAGAGGCGGTGGGGAGGTTAACGGGAAGAACGCACGTAGCCTTGGCCGTGCTGCACACAGCGAGCACTCAGAAACTACTAGCTCTTTAGCCCCTCTAAGCTTTTTGTGTCTCCGGTGCCGTGGCCTAGGAAAGCTTCCCTGGACAGCAAGGGCGGTGGGCGGGCTGGCTGTACCTTCAGGCTGCAGTGCACGGCCGAGTTGGGCAGGAATACGGTAAAGTGGCACAGCGTAAAGCCGAAGCCGTCCCGGAGACATCTGTGCGGGAGAAGCGTGCGCGGATGCCAGGTTCACGTTCCTGAGGCACAGCCCTGTCCACACCCCCCCTGGTTACCCAGCGTCAGTGGGTCCC
The DNA here is from genome assembly GCF_000298275.1 of Orycteropus afer afer. NCBI lineage: Eukaryota > Metazoa > Chordata > Mammalia > Tubulidentata > Orycteropodidae > Orycteropus > Orycteropus afer. Next base: position 3,007 of record NW_006933298.1, read on the forward strand.
CATTTTCTGCAATCTTGCTCCAAGTTGCCTTTCCAGCTTTGTTCCCACCCTGCCCCTCCCCACACCCCAAGCTTAGGCCCAAGTGAACCATCCTTGATTCTGGTCCAGCCTGAGCCTTGGCTCACGCAGGTCCTCAGCCTGGGTGCCCGCCTGTCTCTGCCAGGTGTGAGCAGCTTGCTCTCATTAACTAGATCTGAAGCCTATGTTCTAATGCCTCTCTTATTGCTAGATTTCTTCTTTTATTATTTTATTTTATTATTTATTTATTATTTCTTTTATTTTTTAAGTAAAAGTTCCTTTTGAAAGACTTCAGTCAGCCACGTTACTACAAAAGGGATCTGTGAGAATCTTATGACCTGTTGTGATGGGAGCAGC
>NW_006933299.1:0-713 GCF_000298275.1 Orycteropus afer afer
TATGCCTGTCTTTTGTTTGGCTGGAAGCCACAGGTGTGGGTTCAATTTCAGACCTGAAGGGCAGCGAGGGGCCATGGTCTCAGTGGTTCCACCAGGCTCTATTGTACGAGCAAACCTGGTCCCCCCTTTTTTTTCCTCCAAATGACTTTAAGTTTTGTTCCACATTGTTTTCACTCTCTATCCAGGATCTCCTACATAGATCCCCTTCCAAGTGGTTGACAGTGGTAGCCAGGCAGCATCTAGTTCTTCTGGTCTCATAGTCATATAGGCTGCTGATCAGATGGTGTGCCAGTTGCTAGGACTAATTGTTTCCATGAATTTTTTTGTTTTCTTCATTCTTCTCTGCTCAGGATGAGGAGAGACCCATCATTGCATCTAAATGGCAGCTTGCAAGCTTTTAAGATCCCGGTTGCTACTCGCCAAAGTAGGAGGTGGAACAGTGTTTTGTGTAGTATGTTATGCCAATTGAACTTGATGTCCCCTGCGACTATGGTCCGGAGCCCACAGGTTCAACTACTCAGTCCCTCTGGGTAGCTGGCTGAGACCAAGCACTGACTACAACCTTGCCCCTTGTGAGCTCTACTATACACCTATGAATTCAGATCATACACATAAATGTATAGGACCATTGTCTGCCAACCCTATACATGTTCTTGGGTACACTCCCCGCTTCATAGACATACCTACTAGTTCAGCCTGTCCACCCATCTATC
>NW_006933299.1:2712-3224 GCF_000298275.1 Orycteropus afer afer
TTTTGTAGTTTTCTTTGTACAGGTCTTTTGTGTCCCTGGTAAGATTTATTCCCAAGTGTTTTTATTTTTTGGTTGCTATTGTAAATGGTACTGATTTCCTTAATTCTTTTTCAGCATTCTCTTTGCTGGTATTGAGGAATGCAACTAATTTTTGTATGTTGATCTTATATCCTGCCACTATGCTAAATCTCTCAATTAGTTCCAGTTGTTTTCTTGCAGAGTCTCTTGGGTTTTCTATGTATAGGGTCATATCATCAGCAAATAGGGATAGTTTTATTTCTTCCTTACCAGTTTGGATGCCTTTGATTTTCCTTTCTTGTCTTGTTGCCCTGGCTAGGACTTCTAATATAATGATGAATAGGAGTGGTGATAGAGGGTATCCTTGTCTGGTTCTTGTTTGCAAAGGGGAATAGTTTCAGTCTCTCTCCATTGAGAATAAGGTTGGCTGTTGGTTATGCATTTATGTTGAGGAATTTATTATGTTGAGGAATTTCCCTTCTATTCCTATTTTG
>NW_006933300.1:0-731 GCF_000298275.1 Orycteropus afer afer
GTGGTGCTGGCGAAGAATGCTGAAAATACTATGGACTGCTAAAAGAACTAACAGATCTGTCCTGGAGGAAGTGCAGCCAGAATGCTCCTTGCAAGCAAGAATGGCCAGACTTCATCTCACCTACTTTGGTCATGTTGTCAGAAGGGACCATTTCCTTGAGAAGGATGTCATGCTTGGTAAGGTGGAGGGTGAATGAAAGAGAGGAAGGCCTTCAACGAGATGGATTGACACAGTGGCTGTGGTGATGGGCTCAAGTATAGCAGGGATCGCAGAGCTGGTGTCAAGAAAATAAATCTATGTATAATAATTCATAAGGAGCATTGGTAGTGCAGTGCCTAAGAAATTTGATTGCTAACCTCAAGGTTGGTGATTGAGACTCACCAGCCACTCCATGGAAGGAAGACTGGGCAATCTACTTCTGTAGATTACCACCTTGGAAACCCAAAGGGGATTGCTCTGAATCAAAATCAACTTGATGGCAGTGAGTAAGGTTCTTTGGCTTTATTATAAATCTTCAGTGTGTATGTCTTAAAATACAGGACATTCTGTTATATAACTACAATAAAATGGTCAAAATTAGTATCTAATTTGCAACCTTACTCGAATTTTGCTAACTGTCCCGATAACATACTCTGTAACTGAAGAAAATTCCCGTATTACTTGTTAGATTCTGGTGTAAAGATTGTTGTTGTTGTTGTTGTTTGCCGTCGAGTCGGCCCCGACTCATAGCG
>NW_006933300.1:2411-2981 GCF_000298275.1 Orycteropus afer afer
CTGCCATATTGGTCACTCACATTTGGTACGTTGCCTTTCTCTTCACCCAAATCAATATCTATCTCTATCTATCTAACAGCATTCCCTCCCCTCCCGTCCCACCCCTGGTAACCAACAAAGAAAATTTCCTTCTATAGATAAACCTTTCCTTAACTTTTACAATAACGGACTAATACGGTATTTGTCCTTTTGTGATTGACTTATTTCACTGAGCATAATGTCCTCCAAGTTCATCCACATTATACAGTGTTTTGCAGATTCTACGTTATTCTTTAGCATTGCATAGTATTCCATTGTGTGTATGTACCGTAGTTTGCTTATTCATTCCTCAGTTGATGGACATCCAGGTTGTTTCCATCTTTTGGCTATTGTAAATAGTGCTGCGATGAACATGAGTGTGCATGTATCTGTTCTTTATCTCTAAGGTGTGCCTCTTGTAGGCAGCATATTGATGGGTTTTGTTTTCTTATCCAATCTGCAACTCTCCGTCTCTTGAGCGGTGAATTTAATCCATTAACATTGAGGGTAATTATTGATAAGTTTGAATTTGTTGCTGTCATTTTGTTATGT
>NW_006933301.1:0-1257 GCF_000298275.1 Orycteropus afer afer
CTATGGCCCCTAACTGCCCTTCAGGTCTGGAATTGAACCCACACCTGGTTTCCAGCCAAACAAAAGACAGGCATATGATTTGAACATTTACCTCAAGTAGATACACTCCTTTAGAGAGAACAATCATCTGAGAAAGAAGGGCTGCTTATGCACAGGGAAACAGCTCAGGGGGCAGGAGTGTATGGATGAATGGACACAGGGAAGAGGTAACTATGTGGAGGAAGAGGTATGGGAACTGTTGCATTGTGGTAAACTCTGGTCAATGACATGAGACAAAATATATGTGAACTGCTGTATGGAAAGTGAATTTGCTCTGTAAATATTCACCCAAATCATAATAAAAATAAAAAAATAAATAAGATACATTAAAGTTGGATAAAAAAAAAAGAATCCAATATTTAGAAGGTCCAAATCATCTAGTTTGTACTTTTGCTGTTTGTGCATTTTGGGTTATGCTTATAGTCTATAAATGCCATAAATTAATGCCACTATGTTTGCCCCTATTTTTTCTTTGATACACTTTATAGTTTTAGGTTTCACATGTAAGCCTTTGATCTATCTGGAGTTAGTTTTTGTGTATGGTGTGAGGTATGGATCTTGCTTCCTTTTTCTGCAAATGGATATTCAGTTTTGCCAACACCATTTGTTAAAAAGACTCTTTCCAAAATGATAAACCTTCACATCACAATAAAAAATAGGATAAGCACAAATATTCAGCAAATACTAAAGCAACAGCAACAAAGGAAAATGATAATATGATCCATAAATATAACAAGCTCAGCACAGAAAATAATAAGAAACTAAGTAACCAAGGACCAGGAAAAAAACACATAACAGAATGACAGCAACGAATTCATACTTGTCAATAATTACACCGAATGTTAATGGATAAAATGCACCACTCAAGAGACAGAGAGTTGCAGATCGGATAAGAAAACAAAACCCATCAATATGCTGTCTACAAGAGACACACCTCAGAGAAAAAGACAAAAATAGACTAAAAATCAAAGGTTGGAAAAAGATATATCAAGCAAATGGCAACAGTAAGAGAGCAGGAGTGGCAATATTAATATCTGATCAAATTTTTAAGACAAAAATCACCATCTGTGATGAGAAAGGACATATAATGTCATCATTTGAACAAGATGACATAACCCTAATAAATATCTATGGACTCAAGGAAAGAGCTAAAATAAGATAAATCAGACTTTAAAAGAGTTGAAAAGGCAAATAGATGATTGCACAGTTGCTGTGTCC
>NW_006933301.1:1682-2500 GCF_000298275.1 Orycteropus afer afer
AACATTCAACCACAGAGAGGCCTTGCCATCTCTAAAAGCAAACACTCAATCACAAGAGAGGCCTTGTCATCTCTTCACTGTAATTAGAACATGTGTCTTGCAATCGTGTTCTTTTTGCAATCATGTTCTTTTTGCAATCATGTTCTTTTGGGGATCTTTTTCTTGATCCCCAACCCACAGTCATAGTGGAAGATTTTAATATACCACTTTCAATGAAGCATAGAACAACTGGAAAGAAACTCAACAAAGATGCAGAAGAGCTAAACCATACAATTCACTAACTTGACCTTTTAGACATCTGCAGATCACTGCACCCAAAAACAGCACAATACACATTCTTTTCCAGTGCACATGGAACTTTTTCCATGATACACCATATCGTTGTTGTTGTTACATGCCATTGAGTTGGCCCTGACGCATAGCTACCCCTCCTTGGGTTTCTGAGGCAGTATCACTACAGAAGTAGGGTTACCCAAACTTCCTTCTGAGGAGTGGCTATATTAGGACATAAACCAAGCTTTAATAAATTTAAAAACATTGAAATACTGCAAAGCATCTCTCAGATCATAATGCTATCAAATTAGAAATCAACAATAGGAAGATCAACAGGAAAAGAGTACATACATGGAAACTGAACAACACCCTCCTTGAGAAAGAATGGGTAAGAGAAGAAATCAAAATTGAAATACTTTGAATCAAACGAGAATGAAAACACAACATACAAAAATCTTTGGGACACAGCAAAAGCAGTGATCAGAGGCCAATTTATAGCAATAAATGCACATATCCAAAAAGAAGAAAGAGCCAAAATCAACACT
>NW_006933301.1:2780-3239 GCF_000298275.1 Orycteropus afer afer
AAATAAAAAGGATAATATCAGGATACTATGAAGAACTGTACTCCAACAAATTTGAAAATCTGGAAGAAACGGACAGATTTCTAGAAACACACCACTTATCTAAACTAACACAGACTAATGTGAATAAGTTGAACAGATCCATAACAAAAAAAAGAAATTGAACAAGTCATCAAAAAATGACCAACAAAAAGAAAAAGCCCAGAGGGTTTCCCCGAAGAATTCTACCAAACATTCAGAGAACTGACAACATTCCTACTCAAACTATTCCAAAACACAGAGATGGATGAAATCCTCCCTAACTCATTTTATGAAGCAAGCATAACCTTGATTTCAAAACAAGGCAAAGACATCATTCAGAAGGAAAACTACAGACCAATATCCCTCACGAATATAGATGCAAAACTCTTCAACAAAATCCTAGCCCATAGACTCCAACAACATATCAAGAAAATCATTCAT
>NW_006933302.1:0-783 GCF_000298275.1 Orycteropus afer afer
GATCAGGAGGCTGTCGTTTGAACAGAATAAGGGGGCACTACATGGTTTAAAATCAAGGAAGGAGTGCGTCGGGACTGTATCCTTTCCCAAAAATTATTCAATCTATATGTTGAGCAAATAATCTGAGAAGCTGGAGTATATGAAGAAAAATGTGGCATCAGAATTAGAGGAAGAATGATTAACAACCTGAGATATGCTCATGATACAAATTTGCTTGCTGAAAGTGAGGATGACTTGAGGCACTTACTGATGAAGATTAAGGAATACTGTCTGCAGTATGAATTATATCTAATATAAAGAAGACAAAAATCCTCACAACTGGACCAATTAGCAGCATCAAAATAAATGGAGAAAAGACTGAGGTTGTGAAAGAATTCACATTGCTTGGTTCTACAATCGAGGCAAATGGAAACAGCAGTCAGGACATTAGGCAATGTGTAGCACTGGGCAGTTCAGCCATAAAGGAACTCTTTCAAGTGCTGAGGAGCAAGGATGACTCCTTGAGGACTAGGATGTGCCTGAAACAAGCCATGATATTTTCAATAGCTTGGTATGCCTCTCCCAGATTCCAGGGGCTTAAGTACACGTTGTCCTTGCCAGGAAACCCAGGGACACTTCAGACCTGCACGACTGAAAAGGTGCGATATTCCTCTTATACTGTTATACCCCACACTCGCTTGGTGAACAGAGGTGCGGCCATCCCCCACTCCCAGCCACCCTCTGGGCCCACAGGAACTCAATCCCAGTCTGTGTGCTCAGACAAAGCCTGCATGCCCTGCCCTG
>NW_006933302.1:2763-3316 GCF_000298275.1 Orycteropus afer afer
CATGAAAAAACACATAACAAAATGACAGCAACATATTCAAACTTGTCAATAATTACACTGAATGTTAACTGATTAAATGCACCACTCAAGAGACAGAGAGTTGCAGATTGGATAAGAAAACAAAACCCATCAATATGCTGCCTACAAGAGACACACTTAGACATAAAGAAAAAAAAAATAGACTAAAAATGTAAGGTTGGAAAATGATATATCAAGCAAATGGCAACTGTAAGAGAGTGGGAGTGGCAATATTAATTTCTGATCAAATTGACTTTAAGACAAAAACCACCATATGAGACAAGGAAGGATATTATATAATGAGTAAACAATCAATTGAACATGAAGATATAAGTATAATAAATATCTATGGGCCCAATGAAAGAGCCCCAAAATACATAAATGAGACTTTAAAAAAATGAAAAGCCAAATAGATGACTCCACAGTCATAGTGAGAGACTTTAATACACCACTTTCTTTGAAAGATAGAAATGGAAAGAAACTCAACAAAGATGTAGAAGAGCTAAATAATACAATCCACCAACTTGGCCTTATA
>NW_006933303.1:0-483 GCF_000298275.1 Orycteropus afer afer
ACCCTGCATATAGCTGAGTCTTCATTTCTACGGTATGTCATGTTGTCTGCTGATCTTGTTAATGGACTTGAACTAGTAGCTTGCCATGTTATTTGATAATCTTAGGACTGTGTCATTCTATTTGTGGACCTTGGGTTTGTTGGCCTCAACAATCAGCAGCTGCAGAAACAAGAGGCAGAGCTGAAGTCCAAGGTCGAGGGGCTTTCACCCAGCCCCTAGAGCTGGCACTTTGAACGAAGACTTCTAGCCTCCTAAACTGTAAGAGAATAAATCCCTGTTTGCTAAAGCCCTCCATCTGTTGTATTTTCTGTTATAGTACTACTAAAGGACCAAAACAAGTACCTAAAGAAAAAAAAAAAATAAAAGCCATTATTTTATTATAATCACATTGGTGTATGTGGTATAGTAAATTGCTTAGTGTGGCTTTTTTACCCATAATTCTTTGTAAACTCCAAGGTGGGATTTGCTATGAGCAACTGAGGA
>NW_006933303.1:2236-3303 GCF_000298275.1 Orycteropus afer afer
ACTGGCCCTTCCAGGGTCATGATTCTCAAAATCAAAAATACTCACTGGAGACAAGTGGCATTATGTATGTATGGATTAAATCTGAATTCTGGAAATTTTGATCATTGTAGAGGAAATGGTCTCTATTATCTTGGATAAGTCATGGTCAAAAAAGAGCATTGACAAGTCCTCAAAAATGAAATATAAATGTGGGGGCTTCAATTTACCATCTCAGTGGAGAAGAAGTAAGAGAAAAAGGCATAGCTGTCTATCATTGTATAACAAACCCTTCTTAAATGACAGTGGATTAACACATCATTCATGCTATTATATATCACAATTAGCTGACTGAGCTTAGCTTGGGAGTTCTGCTGGTCTCAATTAAAGTCTCTCATGAAGTTGTACAAAGGCTCCAGATGTCGTTGAAGCCATTCAAGGCTCAACAGGGACACTGGAATGATTAGGACTCTTTTACTATTCATGTAATCACAGCACCTCTACTTTCCATGTGGCCTTTGGTGGTGCAGTGCCTAGGGTATTTGACTGCTAACCAGCATGTTGGTGGTTCAAACGCATCAGCTGCTCCGTGGAAGGAAGATGGGGCAAGGTACTTCCATAAAGCTTTATGGCCTGAGAAATCCTATGGGCTTTGCTACAAGTTGGAATTGGCTCAATGGCAGTGAGTTTGGCAGGAAAAGTAGACTTTCTCCATTCACAGATGCTAAGGTTTCCTCAAAGCAAGTGTTTCAAAGGGAGATGATTAGAAGCTGCCAGTTCTAAGGCAAATACTGGAACCAGCACAATGCCAGTTCCACCATACTCTGTGCTATATTGCAAGCCGTAGGTCATCTTTAGAGGTTAGTTACCACAGTCTGCCCTCTGACCACCAGTCTCACGCTCCTTCTACATTAAAAATACACTCAGATTCAAGAACCTCAAAAGTCTCACCCTATTGTGGCAACAGCTTTAGTCTTGAGAGTCAGTGTGTCTTCATTTACATGAGGTCAATGTGTAAATGAAGTTCCTTGGGTACAGCTCCTCCTGACTGAAGAGCTATGAACTAAAATAACAAGGAATCTGTCCTCCAC
>NW_006933304.1:0-690 GCF_000298275.1 Orycteropus afer afer
GTCTTGTTGAACTTTGTTACTAGTGCTGGAGCAAGATGGTACTTCATTGTTGTTTTGATTTGCACCTCTCTAATAGCTAATGATCATGAGCGTTTCTTCATATGTTTGTTGGCCACTTGAATATCCTCCTTGGTGAAGTGTCTATTCATATCTTCTGCCATTTTTGAACTGGATTGTTTGTCTTTTTGTTACTGAGGTGTTGGAGTTTTCTATAAATTCTAGAGATAAGTCCCTTGTCAGATATGTCATTACCAAATATTTGTTTCCAATCTGTAGGTTCTTTTTTGACTCTTTTGGAGAAGTCTTTGGAAGCACATAAAAAGTTTATTTTTAGAAGGTCCCAATCATCTGGTTTCTTTTCTGATGTTTCTGCATCTTGAGTCATGCTTGATAGTCTATTTATGCCATATACTAGGGCCCCTAAATTTGCTCCTAGATTTTCCTTGAGGAGCTGTATAGTTTTAGGTTTCACATTTAAGTCTTTGGTCCATCTGGAGTTCGTTTTTGTGTATGGTGTGAGATGCAGATCTTGTTTCATTTTTCTGCATGTGGATCTCCAGTTTTGCCAGCACCATTTATTAAACAAACATTCTCTTCTCCATATAATGAATTTTGCGCCTTTGTCAAAGATCAGCTGACCATAGGTTGATGGATCTATTTCTGGGTTCTCAATTCTATTCCATTGGTCTA
>NW_006933304.1:2550-3279 GCF_000298275.1 Orycteropus afer afer
TTACTCTTTTCCTGTTGATCTTCCTATTGTTGATTTCTAATTTGATAGCATTATAATCTGAGAAGATGCTTTGCAGTATTTCAATGTTTTTTAAATTTATTAAGGCTTGCTTTAGGGCCTAACATATGGTCTATCATGGAAAATGTTCCATGTGCACTGGAGAAGAATGTATATTGTGCTGCTGTTGGGTGAACTGCTCTGTAGATGTGTATAAGGCCAAGTTGGTGGAGTGTATTGTTTAGCTCTTCTGCATCTTTGTTGATTTTTTTTTCCAGTTATTCTACCTTTCAAAAAAAGTGGTGTATTAAAGTCTCCTACTATGACTGTAGAGTCATCTACTTGGCTTTTCAACTCTTTTAAAATCTGATTTATTTATTTTGGGGCTCTTTCATTGGGTCCATGGATATTTATTATGGCTATATCTTCATGCATTCTTTAATCATTATATAATGTCCTTCTTTGTCTCGTATGGTGATTTTTGTCTTAAAGTCAATTTGATCAGAAATTAATACTGCCACTCCTTCTCTCTTGCTGTTGCTGTTTGCTTGATAAATCTTTTTCCAACCTTTGATTTTTAGTCTATTTTTGTCTTTTTCTCTAAGATGTGTATCTTGTAGGCAGCATATTGATGGGTTTTGTTTTCCTATCCAATCCGCAACTCTCCATCTCTTGAGTGGTGCATTTAATCCATTAACATTCAGGATAATTACTGATAAGTTTGAATTTGTT
>NW_006933305.1:0-791 GCF_000298275.1 Orycteropus afer afer
ACAGAGAACTTCTAGAAATGCAAGCTGGATTCAGAAGAGGATGTGGAAAGAAGGCTATCATTGCTGATGTCAGATGGATCTTGGCTCAAGCAAAGAATACCAGAAAGATGTTTAATTATGTTTTATTGACTATGCAAAAGCATTTGATTGTGTGGATCATAACAAATTGTGGATAACATTGAGAAGAATGGAAATTCTAGAACACTTAATTGTGATCATGAGGAACCTGTACATAGACCAGGAGGCTGTCGTTCAAACAGAAAAAGGGAACACTGCATGGTTTAAAATCAGGAAGGGAGTACGTCAGGGTTGTATCCTTTCACCATACTTATTCAATTTGTATGCTGAGCAAATAATCCAAGAAGCTAGACTATATGAAGAAGAACATGGCATCAGGATTGGAGGAAGAATAATTAACAACCTGTGATACATTGATGACACAACTTTGCTTGCTGAAAGTGAGGATGGCTTGAAGTACTTATTGATGAAGATTGAGGAACGCAGTCTGCAGTATGGATTACATCTCAATATAAAGAAGACAAAAGTCCTCACACCTGTACCAATAACCAGCATCACAATAAATGGAGGAAAGATTGAAGTTGTCAAAGAATTCACGTTGCTTGGTTCTATAGTTGAGGCCAATGGAAGCAGCAGTCAGGACATTAGACAACGTGAAGCACTGGGCAGGTCAGCCGTGAAGGAACTCTTTCAAGTGCTGAGGAGCAGGAATGTCTCCTTGAGGACTAAGGTGCGCCTGACACAGGCCATGATATTTCCAATCGCCTCCTATG
>NW_006933305.1:3206-4177 GCF_000298275.1 Orycteropus afer afer
ATTGACTATGCAAAAGCATTTGATTGTGTGGATCATAACAAATTATGGATAACATTGAGAAGAATGGGAATTCCAGAACACTTGATTGTACTCATGAGGATCCTGTACATGGACCAGGAGGCTGTCATTTGAACAGATCAAGGGGATACTGCATGGTTTAAAATCAGGAAGGGAGTGGGTCATGGTTATATCCTTTCACTATACTTATTCAATTTGTATGCTGAACAAATAATCTGAGAAGCTGGACTATATGAAGAAGAATGTGACATCAGGATTGGAGAAAGACTCATTAACAACCTGCAATACACAGACGACAGCACTTTGCTTGCTGAAAGTGAGGATGACTTGAAGCACTTATGAAGATTAAAAAGTTCAGTCTGAAGTATGGATTACATCTCAACATAAAGAAAACTAAGTCCTCACAACTGGACCAATGAGCAGCATTACATTAAATGGAGAAAAGATTGAAGTTGTTTGAGATTTCATATTACTTGGTTCCAGAGTCAACACCAATAGAAACAACAATCAAGACATCAGGCGACATATTTCATGGGGCTAATATGCTGCAAAAGATCTCTTTAAAGTGCTGAAGAGTAAAGATATCTCCTTGAAGACTAAGGTGCACTTAATGCAAGTCATGATACTTTCAATCACCTCATATGCATGTCAGAGCTAGACAATGAACAAGGAAAACCAAAGAGTTGATGCTTTTGAGTTGTGGTGTTGGTGAAGAATACTGAAAGTACCACAGACTACCAGAAGAATGAACAAATCTGTCCTGGAAGAAGTGCAGCTGGCATGCTCCTTAGAAGGGAGAATGGCCAGACTTTGTCTCACCTACATTGGTCATGTTATCAGAAGGGACAATTCCTTGGAGAAGGATGTCATTCTTAGTAAAGTGGAGGGTCAATGAAAAAGGGGAAGGCCCTCTACAAGATGGATTGATACAGTGGCTGCAATGATGGGTTCAG
>NW_006933306.1:0-538 GCF_000298275.1 Orycteropus afer afer
CTGCCGCTCTCCGCGGATGTCCTACAGTGAAAGTAAACAGAAGGGAGCTGTGGGAATCATCTTTCGGGGTTGCCCGCCATCACCCCAAACAACTGGAACCCTTCCTTACCACCATGGGCTGGCTTTTTCTAAAGGTTTTGATAGTGGGGTTGAGTTTCTTGAGATTTTTTTATCCTCATGTGCATTTTCACTTCAGTGGGAAAGCTGGAGTCCAGAAACCAAATTTCGTGATCATTTTAGCAGATGACATGGGATGGGGTGACCTGGGAGTAAACTGGGCAGAAACAAAGGACACGGCCAACCTTGATCAGATGGCTGCTGAAGGAATGAGGTGAGTCTTGAAGATGTCAAGCTTCTCTTTATATGCTTTACCCTGAAAACTCACTGAGGGTAGTTTAAAGGACTTAACAGTTGATGAATCCATGTTAATTTAATTAATTTATCTGTATATTTGGTTGGAAGCCCATATGGCATATGAAGAAATCCATCCATCCGTCCATCTGATAACATTTATTATATGTGTATATGTTAGGGACTG
>NW_006933306.1:2303-3385 GCF_000298275.1 Orycteropus afer afer
GCACCTAGCAGAGTGCCTGGCACATAGTTGTTAGCTGTTGCTGAGTCAGCCCCCAGCTCATGGCAATATGGGGTGAGATGCTGCCCAGTTCTGTCCTGTCCCCCATGATCAGTTGTGGGTCAGATCATTGTGATCCACAGGGTTTTCAGAAGTAAATTGCCAGGTCTTTCTTCCTAGTGTGTCTTAGTCTGGAAGCTCTTCTGGAACCTGCTTAGCATCACAGCAACACCCTAGCCTCCACTGACAGATGATGGTGATGCATGAAGTGCATTGGCCAGGAGTGGAACCAAGTGTCCCGCGTGCAAGACTAGAATTCTACCACTGAACCACCAATGTGTCCCGGCACATAGGCAGTTAATAAATATTTGTTAACAAATGGATCTTGGGAGTCTAAAATGTCCTAAAATGTCACCCAGATTTTGCAGGTAGGAGTTTTATTCTGGGAACAGAGTCAATCTATGGCATTTACTAGATCTTCTAAGGGCAAAGAATACCGGAAAGATGTTTACTTGTATTTTATTGACTATGGCAAGGCATTCAACTGTGTGGATCATACCAAATTATGGATAACATTGTGAAGAACGGGAATTTCAGAACACCTAATTGTGCTCATGAAGGATCTGTATGTGTAGTTAAGTTTGTGTGTCAGCTTGGCTGGGGTGTGGCATTGAGTGGTTGGGAAGCTGGAGGTAGTTATTCCCTGTGATGAGGTTGTAATTTCCTCCATGGTGGAATCTGCTGTGAGTAGCTAATTAGTTCCCTTTGAAGTGTGGCCTGCTTCCAGTATATAAGGAGAAGCTTTGAGGAAGGTCTCTAGCTTTTTGGCACATTCCTGCTGTGTTGCCTGCTCATCTTGGGATTGTGCCATTTTATCTGCCAATCTTGGGTTCATCATCCTCAGCAGCCAATAGCTGTGTGAGTCAGAAGAAGGCTCCAGCTCCATGGGCTTGGAACAAAAGGCAGAGCTGAAGCCCAAGGTTAAGGGACCTTCACCCAGCCCCTGGAGCCAGCACTCTGAATTCAGCCTTCTAGCCTCCTAAACTGTAAGAGAATAAATTCCTGTGTGTTAAAGCCATCCATTT
>NW_006933307.1:0-506 GCF_000298275.1 Orycteropus afer afer
CTTCCTTCCGAGGAGTGGCTGGTGGGTTTGAACCGCCAGCCTTCTGGTTAGCAGTCAAGTGCCTTAGGCACTATGCTACCAGAGCTCCCACTGTGTTTGTGGAAAGGGCAATACTTTTACAGAGATTTCATCAGAAATTTCACATTATGTCTTTATTTTAAGCTTATAGCTATCTGAAGGAAGATCCTTATATTTAAAACTTTTGGATTATTTAATAATTAGGTTTAAGAGAAATGTCACACATCCAAGTTCACCATCAATATATCAGGAGATCACAAATAATATATTGTCTGTAAAGCTGACAAGAGATGAAACATTTCCAAGCAGATATAAATTAATTAATACCATGGATATCATCCATAAACAAACAAACAAACAAAAAACCTCACTGCCTGTGATGGTTATGTTTGTATGTCAACTTGGCTAGGCCTGGTTGAGTGTCTGGGCAGCTGGATGTAGTATTCCTCATGATGAGACTGGTAATCAACTCCATGGTGGAATCTACT
>NW_006933307.1:2051-3602 GCF_000298275.1 Orycteropus afer afer
AGTGACCCCTCCTTGGGTTTCCGAGGCAGTATCACTATGGAAGTAGATTGCCCCATCTTCCTTCCGAGGAGTGGCTGGTGGGTTTGAACCGTCAGGGTGGGTTCAAACTACAAATCTGTTGGTTAGCAGCTAAACCCGTAGCCATTGAACTACCAGGGCTCCTGTGTGTGTGTGTGTGTTTGTGTGTGTGTGTGTGTGTGTGTGTATGTATGTATGTATGTTCTGGTTACCTAGTGCCACTCTGACAACAATATACTAAGTATATATTGACAAGTAAAACAGCATAATTTCGATGTTACCCAACCACACAGCAGGCCATTAAATCAAGTCTCTTCAATATATACTCATTTCACTATTTTTTTTAAAGGCTAAAAGTCAAGAAATTTAAGTAAATCTAGCTTTTTTATCAGTTTGGGAGTATTTTAAATCTTAAGGATCTGTATTTGATCTTATAGAAATGCAGTAACTACTTTTCACCTTTTTTAAAATCCTAAAAATGCTAAATCAATAAACATTAGTTTTATTCACCCAAATGATCTAGAATTCATTTCAAATATTTAAAAATTGTTCAAAGTATTTAGCTGTAAGGTACCAAGTAGCAGACCTTCTGTTCACTTTTAAAGGGTTTTTTTTTTTTTTTTCCCCAAGAAGCATTTATAGACAAATCTACAATAGAAGTAAGAATCCTTTAGCCTAAAAGGTATTTCTTTTATATTATTGCTTATTTTCATTCAATCTCTAAAAATAATTCTAAATATAAAGAACAGAATTTCCAACCCTAAATGAGTCTCTTATTTATGCAATATATTTTACACTTTAGCTGACATGAAGAATCAATAGAGTAGTAGCAATTCCACTTCTGTGGCCACAAAATGAATTTTCCAGCTTTATGGTAAGCATCTATTTTTACTTGGTTGATTTTTATGGATCAAATGTGTGTGTGTGTGTGTGTGTGTGTGTATGTATGTATGTATGTTCTGGTTACCTAGTGCCACTCTGACAAGAATATAGCACAAATGGGATGGCATGAAGAAATAGGAGTTTATTCTCTCACAGTATGGAGGCTTTAAGTCTAAGCTCAAAGTGCCAGGCTCTAGGGGCTAAGTGAAAGCCCCTCAACCTTGGGTTGTAGCTTTCTGTCCTGCTCCCAGCCCACTGAAACTGGAGGCTTTTCAGACAGCTGCTGGCTGCTGAGAATGACAAGCCAAAGGTTGACAAGTAAAACAGCACAGTCCTGATGTTACCCCACCACACGGCAGGCCATTAATCAAGTCTCTTCAAAGTCCCAAGTTCAGAAGAGCATGGCATGCTGCTGAACAATGACTCGATTACATGCAGGGTTCAAGCGTGCCGTAGGCTAGAGACCATTCACAAAGCTGTTTCTTATATACAGGATCAGACCACATATGCAAAGCAGCTACTCAGCTGCTCTAATAGATTCCACCATGGAGTTAATTATCAATCTCACCATGTGGAATAACTACATTCAGCTGCCTAGCCACTCGACCAGGCCCAGCCAAGTTGACACACAAACTTAACCACCACAATATA
>NW_006933308.1:0-1122 GCF_000298275.1 Orycteropus afer afer
AGTCTAACACAAAGTTTTACTGGTTTTGGAGTAAAGATATTTGTGTCTCATGTGAATGCCCACCAAAAGGTGACCTCAGCAGAGAAGGACTTTAACAATTAGGTGGGATAGAGAACCCAGTCTAACACAACGTGGAACAGGGATATCACTGTTGATGTCAGATGATCTTGGCTCAAAGAAAAGAATACCAGAAAGATGTTTACTTGTGTTTTATTGACCATGCAAAAGCAGTCGATTGTGTGAATGATAACAAATTGTAGATAACATTGAGAAGAATGGGAAGTCCAGAACACTTAAATGTACTCATGAGGAACCTGTACGTAGGCCAGGAGGCTATCATTCAAACAGACTAAGGGGACCCTGCATGGTTTAAAATCAAGAAAGGAGTGCATCAGGGTTGTATCCTTTCCCCATACTTCTTGAAACTATATGCTGAGCAAATAATCTGAGAAGCTGGACTATATGAAAAAGAACGTGGTCAAGATTGAAGGAAGAATCATTAACAACCTGCAATACACTGACAACACCACTTTGCTTGCTGAAAGTGAGGATGACTTGGAGCACTTCCTGATGAAGACTAAAGAATACAATCTGCAGTATGTATTACATCTCAATATAAAGAAAATAAAAATTCTCACAACTGGACCTATAAGCACCATTACAATAAATGGAGAAAAGTTTGAAGTTGTCAAAGACTTCACATTACTTGGTTCTACAATCGACGCCAATGGAAGCAGCACTCAGGACATCAGATGATATATACACTGGGCAAGTCGGCTACAATGGACCTCTTTCAAGTGCTAAGGAGCAAAGATATCTCCTTGAAGACTAAGGTGTGCCTGACACAAGCCATGATATTTTCAATCACCTCATATGCATGTGAGAGTTGGACAATGAATGTTGTTGTTGTTGTTATGTGCTGTCGAGTCGAACCCAACTCATAACGACCCCCCCTTGGGTTTCTGAGGCAGTATCACTATGGAAGTAGATTGCCCAACTTTCCTTCCAAGGACTGGCTGGTGGGTTTGAACTGCCAGCGTTCTGGTTAGCAGTTATTTGCCTTAGTCACTATACTAGCAGAGCTCCTGGACAATGAATAAGGAAGACCAAAGAAGAATTGAT
>NW_006933308.1:3702-4551 GCF_000298275.1 Orycteropus afer afer
CGTGTCCTTAGCCACTCTAGAAGGGGACTTAGAAACATTTTCCAGAGACACATGCAGCTAATGGGGCCTACATGTGACTGTCACTAGGACCAGAGCACCTCCCACGGCTTCTCTGGATGACTAAGGTCAGCATTTGACTCTAGAGGGAGATAGAGAATTTGTAGGTGTCACCTCTAGCAACTGAGTTCAGACCAAGTCAGTGGCTTTCTCCAGAGGGGGACTTGAAATCTTTTTCCACAGGTGCATGTGACCATCGATGCAAACTCAGAAACATGGCATGTCCAGAATGCCCTTTCTTGGCTCACTTCTTGGCCCTGACCAGTACCCACCAATCTGGGGGCTTAAGCATCTTTTTTTTTTTTTTTTTTAAATTTTTATTGTGATTTGGGTGAAGGTTTACAGAGCAAATTCACTTTCCATACAGCGGTTCACATATACTTTTTCTCATGACATTGACCACAGTTTACCACAATGCAACAGCTCCCCTCCTGCTTCCTCCCCATAGTTACCTCTTCCCTGGGTCTATCCCTCCATGCACTCCTGCCCCCTGAGCTGTCTCCCTGTGCATAAACAGCCCTTTTTCTCCCATGATTGTTCTCTCCAAGGAGTGTATCTACTTAAGGTTAATGTTCAACTCATCTGCCTGTCTTGTGTTTGGCTGGAAACCACAGGTGTGGGTTTAATTCCAGATCTAAAGGGCAGCTAGGGGCCATAGTTTCAGTGGTTCCCCCAGGCTCTATCGGACCAGCAAACCTGACCTCCCCCGCTTTTTTTTTTTTTCTACAAATGATTTTGGGTTTTGTTCCACATTGTTCTCCCTCTCTATCAAGGATCTCCTACATAGATCCC
>NW_006933309.1:0-540 GCF_000298275.1 Orycteropus afer afer
TAAGGGAATTTGTTAAAACCAAACCAAACTTACAAGAGATGCTAAAGGGAGTCTTTTGAACAGAGAACCAAAAATAGCAAATAACAACCGACCATTAATACGCAAGATGACTTAACCCAGAAACCACAGCTATGGACATATGTAAAGTAAAATGAGCTTATAAGATTGTAAACAGGGAACCAGAGACATTAATTGGCAAGTGAGGCCAACTACAAACAAAAAAGAGGGAAAAAAACAGTGTAGTCACAGAACTTCTAAATGGTGAGGAAGTTAAGAGAGCTGCAAGATAGAATGGACTGTTGTAACAACTTCTGTACCTCACACCATACACAAAAACAAACTCCAGATGCATCAAAGACTTAAATGTGAAACCTAAAACTATACAGCTCCTCAAAGAAAATCTAGGGGCAAATTTAAAGGCCCTAATATATGGCATAAATAGACTATACAATAGCCAGAAGATGGAAACAACCTAGGTGTCCATCAACTAAGGAATGGATAACCAACTATGGTACATACACACAATGGAATACTATGCAA
>NW_006933309.1:2172-3344 GCF_000298275.1 Orycteropus afer afer
CATGTTTTGGCCCTTATTTGGAGGCTTCTTACAAATAAAATTATAATCAGTTAAGTTTTTGGTTTTAAGTCCATAACTATTATAAAAGAATGTCACAATTTACTTCAATATTTTATGTTTCATAGCAAATGACTCCAAATGACTAAATGAAAGAAAAGATTTTTAAAAGGAGGGTCTACAAAAATAAGTAATTCAATTTCAAAATGTACAGATTTATTTATGAAAAACAAACTAAATATTCAAGAAGGTAGTATAGCATACAAGAGTAATTGGCACTAATAATAATGAGTATAACTCATTTAAAAGGTTAATTATGCTTGGTTGAAGAATTTTAGGAAATACACGGTATATTGTCAAAGGACTTCCATCCAAAATGTTCAAAATCCAAAACTGTGTTCCAGTTGACCCACAAACAAACAATATGAATCAACATGAAGCAAAGCCATGACTTACATCCATTGAAAATGAAAAATGAGTGCTTACTTGATATTGAGTATGGAATTGTTGTGAAAATGTGAATTAGCACAGATAAAACAAAGGTAAAAAATTATTCACCATAAAAGAGTAATTCTGTTTTGTCATGGAAGCCTGTCTCCCTCTCAGGAATTGGGGAAGTGTCAGCTTTGTAGTTTCTTATATCTATTAACATTCCAGTTGCTTACCATGATTCTTTAAATCTCAACAAAATGAGGAAGGCACTGAGGGAGGAGCAAACAGAGTATATGGAATTATTAAGACAATCAGTTTATCTTCATGAACTCCAACAATCTATTACGAGTGAATTTGTTCTTTTTCGTGGTCTTGATGGAAATGACAAAGAATGGTCTTTCTTTTTGAATAACACACATTTATAATATCTATCTGACTCTCTCTAGCTGGAGAGGATACTTAGTCAATCTATTCAAATATCTTTTAAATGAATTGTTGTTGGTAGGTGTCATCAAGTCAGCTCTGACTCACAGCGACTCTATGCACAACAAAATGAAACTCCACCCAGTGCTGCACCAGCCTCACAATCCTTGCTATACCAGAGCCCATCGTTGCAGCCACTGTGACAGTCCATCTTGTTGAGGACTGACCTTTTTCGCTGACACTCAATTTTACCAACTATGATATTCTTCTCCAGGGAATGGGCCCTTTTGACAACATGACCAAAGCAGGTGAGATGAAGT